>NW_021836135.1:77500-198769 GCF_006345805.1 Octopus sinensis
AAAATTATTGTAAATTTTTTTTAAATCGTTGACTCATCGTAGACATTTTTAGAGAGTTACTTCCCTTATATAATAGCGAAAAGAATGCATTAAAATGGAAAAAAATGATGGTAATTTTTTTTTTAAATCGTAGACTCATCATAGATGCGCGCTAATACCCAGAAGGGCTCGATATGAATCACGACTATAAGATACCCGGTTTTGGTTAAACTGCACCGCAAAATGTGGGAGTAGTTAGGAATCTAAATCGTAGGAGACAGACACACAACTTGGCTTTTATATATAAAGATTACAATAGTTGTTACATGTTTCTTGATCTTAGGATGAAATGAACAATGATCTTAAGTGGGGTTTGAATTCAGAATGCAACTAAATACAACTATCTATTTTGTTTAATACTCAACAGATTCTAACATCCATCCACCATGAGAAAAAAAAAAAAATCTAATTGCATAAAATATCAAAAAAAGTACAAATGAAATGATATTGGATTGATATACACAGTGGACATTAGAAATTCAGCTAATATTTTAACACAAAGAAAAAAAATGTGCAAGTCAGATGGTAATATTATTAACACTACAATAATAATAATAATAATTATGATTATTAGTATTATTACTATTGTTATTGTTTTCGATATGTGCTTAATACATAGCTAGTAAACCTCCATTCCCATATAAAGAAATGATAGGTTATTGTTTTCTTGAAAATTGCTCTGAAAGAAGTAAAAAAAAATATATAGCTCTCATCACTTTTGCCATCTGCCACAAACAGATATGATTTGCATTAAATGGTTGAAAAGACAGAATATTATTTTCATATATATTATTAATTACACAAACCTCTTCATCAATATATTATTCTGCAATCATATTTGCTTACTTTAAGTTTGTGGGTGTTCAGGTGTAAGGGAGAGTTTATATGAAATTACATTTTTTTGGTAACTGTTAGTGATAGATTTTTAATTACTATTTTACTAATAATAGATTTCATTTGATAATTATATCTGAAATAAATTTAAAACCTGACTTTATATATGCACATCCACATATATTAATACACATGAACAGACAAACAAAGATATACATGTATTCCAGCATGTAAACACAAGCACATATACACAAACACTTATGTTACAAAGCATCAGGTTTTATGATATGTTAATCATTACTATTTGAGTTTCATTCGATTAGGTATATTATCATACTCGAGAAGACCCACCCACCACAACACAGCTGAGCTCCTAAATGAAAGTACCTTGTAAAAAGCATTGGTGTGGGTGCTGATGCCACATAAAAAGTACTGGTGCTGGTGTCATGTAATAAGCACCCAGTACACCCTGTAAAGTGGTTGGCATTAGAAAGTTGTCTGTTGAAAACAAGCTAAAACAGACTATGGAACCTGGTGCAGCCCCTGGCTTTGCCATTCAACCCATGTCAGCATGGAAAATGGATATTAACTATTTAGTATTTAAACCGGCCATATCCGGCCAAAATAGCTAATCTGTTTTATGTTCAAACTGACCAGATCCAGGCCCTCACACCTACCCTACAATGTTATTCTACATTAAGTAATTACACCATCAAGATCTTGAAGATATGAGATAATGCATGATTAATTCAAATCAATGGGAATCAATAAGCATTGTTTTTGATAGAATAATCAGAACACTAAAGGGTTAAATGTTGATGATGATTGATGATATCAGGAAATCAAATGACTTTCTCTTACAGGGGCTTCAGCGCATTAAAAAAAAATGCAAAAGAATTTGTTATAAACGTTTTCTATGTTAATTATCATTACTAATGTACAAGTTATGTTAAGTCAACTGAATTTTAAGTATGAATTCCACCCTATTCATTCTTCAAAATGTGGAATGATGTGGCTGAAAACAAAAATGAAAGCTGTGTTCAAAAAGACCCATTAAGGTCTTGAAAGCATGATGTTTATGTGTAAACACTTACTGGGCCTTGTTCAGCTTCTCATGTATCCTCATCAGGCCCTTCTCCACCCCTCATCTTCCTAACACCCATTCCACCACTCTTCTATGGCATGATTTGTGATTATAATTATATCATAGGATGCACATATTTCATTTCCCTTTGTGTTAACAGTTATCTCCCACTCCTCCCAGAACCCCTTCCTCTCAAAAATACCTCACACATTCTCAACATCATCCCTTCCTCTTTTTTTTATCCACTAATCACCCCTTTCTGTGCCTCCTGTTATCTCTCCCTCTCCTCTGAGATACATCTTATGACTGCCATTACCTTATCTTTAACATCCTCTCTTATCTGCTGTCACTCTTATTGCCTTGTCATATGTCATTGATGACCTCCCCACACTAACAATAGTCACGCCTATATGGGACATTCAGATAAGGTAGTGTACAGCTGGTTGCTGGTTCCAATTTAAGTACTGTTTTTACAGCTAGATGTATAATACCAACCACTTTATAGATTATACCCGAATACATTTTATCATGGTACCAGCATTACAAAGAATCTCTTGTCCTTACGAAGTCTAAAAAGTCCTCTCAAGCTGAATATCAACTTCACCAGCTTGGACAATTTAATAAGTGCCTTTTGCACTGCTCCTCATCCTAAGAATATTACAAAAACATTACTCTTATATCACAAGATGTTATTAAAGGTAGAATGTGAGCCTCAAACACCCAGAACATACTTTAACAATAGTGTGTACATTATTTGCTTCATGTTTCATAAAAATCTAGATCTAAATATTGGTAGATCATCAGATACTCCTAGAAACTAATTTGAGCACAATTTGAGGTAGTGTTTTGAAATGCTTCCTGGAAATAGTCAATAGCTTGTTTCTTAGGTGACCAAATTGCAGTGGTGAAGGGGCTTCTGAAAGCACTGTGACTCGAGACTCAAGTAAGGAAGAAAATGGAATATGCACAGTTAGCAAACAAAGCAAAAACCAAAATCCTCTCTCTGAGTGAAGCGCAGTATGAATGATACTGCATAATAGCAAATTATGGGCATTGAAGGCAGGAGATGTGCAAATGCTATGAAAGAAATGAGGTGATTATGCTATACTGAATGAGCAATGTCAATGTTTAAGAATTATAGAGCACAAGTGAAGTGTAGAAAAATTGATAAGTGAAATCAAATGTCTTGAGCAAGAGAGAATTTTGAGATTATGTGGACATGGGAGGCAAATAGAGGTTGATATTTGTGTTAAGCAATGCCAAGAAACCTGGGTGAGAGGAGTCTGCTGAAGACAAAATCAAATAAAACACAGGAAAAAGTCGCAAAACTCATGAATGAAATAACAAAGGACCATAAAAAAAAGTTGGTATGATGTTGCTGCAAGAGAGGACCTACACAACCTATGTAATCAATGGAAAGAATTTTAAAAAAAAATAGAAGAAAGCCAAATAACAAACCAAAAATAATAAAAAATTAAGCCTATGTATGGTGTTAATGCTGATGCTGATGAAAACAATTTGCATTGGTGTCAATGTTTTTGTGAAATTAAACAAAAATCAAAGAACCTTTAGAATTGAAACTTGTTGCAGGTTAATAGATTAGAAATATATTATTTTTCTGAATGGAGTAAAAAAAATAAAATATAAATAAGTATGAATAATCTCAAAAAATTGTTTTAACTGTTTTACACACATGCACACAATCAGATAAGACAAAAAAATACTGTGTTATGATAATTACTTCATGAGAATAAACAGTTTCTTGGCAAAATATTATATATTCTTAAGACTGGTTATTAGTCATGGTCTAAGTAGTTTGAGTATAATTAATGATAAGCTATTTCATGTACAAAACAATGTTATTGATTTCATCATCATCCTCATCATCATCATTAGTATTATTGTTATTATTATTATTACTTCTATAGAGCTATTGCACACTGCTTTAGTAGGAAGGAATGGTGTTTTGAGGTTTGGCGGCAACAAATCTCATCGCATCTAAAAGAACTTTAAGATTGCTGTAGATTATAGGATGGTACTTTTCTGCAGGTTGTCTAAACCTGAATATCTCCCAGCCTCTTAGGTAGTACTTTGTGTGTTGTGCCAGGTGTACCAAGCTCCAAAGGAATAACTATCACCCTAGTTTCCTATGGTCTCTTTGCCTCTTTTGCTAGGAACTGATATTTCTCTAGGTTCTCAATTTCTTTTATGATGTGATATTGCAAAATCTACGATTTTACACATCATCTTACCTCTACAATAATTTCTAGTCTACTTGTTTCAATAGAAAGGCCAGCCTTTATGAGGGAATTCCATAATATTCTGTATTTATTATTCCCTATCACAACCCCTGGCTCATGTTAATACTATTTTTCTGTCACTCTGAATCCACACAATTGGCTAAAGTCGTTATGCAGTCTTTTACCAATGTAGACATGTCTAAGTTGATACTCATTTTGTGCTAGTTTACTGTATTCACATAAGAGATGGTTAATACTTTCATCTCCTTTTCCACAGATTCTGTGTTTGCTCTCACTGAATTTAATCAAGTATTGCCTTTATCAAATTCATTGCAATGTCTTGTTCCTAATGACTATAATAAACAATTCAGTTTCACATTTCAGGTTTCCATCTGTCAACCACAATATTCCTTACTTACAAAATTCTCAGTTGCATGAATTAACCATGTAATTCCTTCTTTTTCCAGCCATTTACTGTGTCACTCTTCTTTCTTGAATTCTCCTGCTGTTTCAGTGACTTTATGGATATTTCTGGTTACAGACAGTATTCTCTTTTCACTACACACAGCATGGTTTTTCAACAACAATTTTGTAGTACTAATTAATGGTGTTTTCAGTGTTTAATAAGCCTTTGCCACCTTTCTTTCTTGGTACATATTGCCTGTCAATTTTAGGTGACACGCACTGAATATCGTGAGCAGCTTCCTAGTCTTTTTCTCTAAATTCTGGAGTTCTATCTTTGTTCATTTTATAAAACAGCAGAGTATCTTCATACTGGCATTGTCCATGTATTCAATCCCCTCTCTGGGATAAAGAAATTTAGAAAACCAGATTAGCTGTTCATTTTGTAACATATTTTGTACCACAAGGAATGTTTTTACCAGTATTCATAAAAATGTATTAAATTCAGGAATGTCTGGTGGAAATTTTGAAATTCAGTAGTTTGGAAAATTACTAAGGATAACAATGAACTGGATAATATACAGGAGCCTTTTTAGGAAATTTAGTAACATAGGCACAGGAGTGGCTGTGTCGTAAGAAGCTTGCTTACCAACCACATGGTTCTGGGTTGTCCCACAGCGTGGCACCTTGGGCAAGTGTCTTCTACTATAGCCTTGGGCCAACCAAAGCCTTGTGAGTGGATTTGGTAGCTGGAAACTGAGTGTGTTTGTGTATCTTATTTCTTCCCCCACCATCGCTTGACAACTGATGTTAGTGTGTTTATGTCCCCATAAATTAGCGGTTCGGCAAAAAAGACCGATAGAATAGGTACTAGGCTTACAAAGAATAAGTCCTAGGGTTGATTTGTTAGACTCAAGGTGGTGCTCCAGCATGACCACAGTCAAATGACTGAAACAAGTAAAAAAAATAGTTGTGCACATAACTGAGTGTTTTGTTGCAATTACAGAGTCCTAGGTTTGATTCAATTATACAGCACTTTTGGTATGTGTCTTCTTGTGTAGCATTGTGAGTTGAATTTAATAAGACAAAAACTGCAGAAGTTCAGTGTATATGTTTCTGTGGTTGTTTATTATTATAAACTAGTGTAATGTCAAAAAGTTTGACTAAGTGGCTCAATAAATATAGTGCAATTAAAAATAGCAGAGATGTATATATCCATAAATAGATATATATGTAACACATGCATATATACATATGCACACATAAACACACACGTTTATATATACATACATATACTACTATATATGTATATATACATACAGACAATTCTGTATGCATGTATAAGCGTGTAATTCTATATGCGTGTATAATTGTATTTATATATATGTGTGTGTGCATGTATGTCTAATGTTCACACACACACACACACTCAATGTTTCGGAAAATGCCTCACTTCTAATGCCAATTTAAATTTCTTAGACTTAGATCATTTGAAAATTCATTTCACAGCTTGTATGAACAATTGCGATGTAATAGTAATTATGATAATGATCATCAAAATGATTATGGTGGAGTGTTTCTAGTAAATTAAATGCGGCAAAGAAAATGCAATACAAGAGTTTTAGGCAATTTTTCTGTTCATAAAACTTTTAGAGTCTATCAATATAGCTTGACATAGAATGGTTTTTCATCTTGCACAGCTGAAGTATATAGAAATGAAGATGACTGAAATCTGGCTCTAACTTCAATAGCAGAAGATTTTATTTTTGCTTCTATAATTTCTTCATGAACTTCATTTCATAGAAGTCATACATATTCTTTTGAAGCTACAAATCAAACATTTCAAGCAAAGCGAAAAAATATTTTCCAAATTGATGAACGTTTTAAGAACTCGCTCAGATACAAAACACAATCAAATATTTGCTATTCTCTTCCAACTGTGAGATGCTTGCCAATGAAACTAAAGCATAAATTCTATGTTAAATATAAACTATGAGAACATTTAAAATTATGTTGTCTCATATTTTTGACAATTTCTAATATAGGAAATATTTATTAAACAAAGCTTTCAGTAATATATCACAGATGACTCCTGATAAGAGCACAATATACAGAAAAGAAGAGAATTTAATTCAAAATATACATATCATTTTGGTGTGTCTGGGGAGAGTCATTTTCTATTTGTGCCTTATAATATAACACGCTCGCCGGTTAAATTTCCACTTTTTTTCTTATTTTTATTTTTCTAAAATTTTCGTTGCGTCTTGCAACCTTTTCAATAGTTTTGAGAGAGAAAACTATTGAAAAGGTTGCAAGATGCAAGGAAAATTTTAGGACAATAAAAATAAGAAAAAAGTGGAAATTTTACTGGTGAGTGTGTTATATTATAAGGCACAAAAAAAAAATAACTCTCCCCAGACACAACAGAATATGCTTCAACACACGAACTCATATATATAATCTTGCAAACTAAATCCCAAAACGAAATATATCATTTTGGTATTTCTGTTATTTGTATGGTCAACATTAAATGGTTATGGGATTCTCAGGATATGATTTAAGCTTAGAAGCAGATGGAAAAAGTGTTGATTCCTTAATAAAAGAAATTACCTTGTTTACCATATTACAATATCGGTAATCACTGGAATTATGTATTTGAAGAGAGAAGGGGTTGCCTATTTTAATAGCGGTGTCCACTTTCAATCTTCACGCAATTTTTCAGTTTTTCATTTTTAAATATTAAATTTCACTACTTCTCATTCATGTTGTTAACATTGTTAACATTCCAACATTTTATACAAATAAATCAGGAATAATTTCTTAAGTGTAATAGGGATGTGCTGCTTGTCAGGTATCTCTCTTCTTTAAGATTTGTGATGTGATGATAGTGTACCTCTTACAACATTAAGAATGTGTAGCAATACTTTTAAAGAAATAGGCAATCATTATTTGACTGCTAAACTTTCTTGATGTACCATAAGAGTCAATAATAATAATAATACTAATAATAATAAAAATAATAATGATAATAAATGCTCTGATGCAGTACCAGGCAGTGGCTCTCATGGCTTCTGATCTTAACTGATTGGAAGTGTTATCATGTACATTGTTTTGTCTTGGTATAAAAGATGAGCTACAGCAAATATTCTGCTCAATACCACAGATTTGCTTGTCAGTTGTTTGACGTTAACCAGTTGAGCATGTCCCTTAGTGGCTGACGATATGTGCATCTCTGATCACGAGCAGAAGTAGTGGGGGAGCATCATAGCCGTGTGTTGAAAGGAATTCTTGGAGGTTTAGATAATTCACCTTTGGAAACATGGGTGGTTCATTCAACATTCTTAAACAATCCTTATTCAGTGACCTTTTGAGTGGGATGGGCTACTCAACCAGAAGAAAATTCTAACTGGGCCCCACTTGCAAGGTCATGCACTGTTTATCTTGATATGAGATTACCATGTCGTGCACATAAGGTTGTGATGCATGTGCCTGGTGTACCTTTATCAGATGGGTAGTCATGATGGGCTTCGTATATTTTACCCCAGTGTCACTTTGATGGCATGCACTGCTCTCTCACATGATGGTAATAATAATACAATCCCTTAAAATTTGAAATTGCAAGAATTTGGAATATAAAAATTGTAAAGGTTGTGCCTATGATAATTGGTGCAGTGGGAACTGGAAGCAAAGGTATATAGAAATGGTTGAATGTGATAGGAATAGAATGCTCTGTAGAGCTTCTACAGAAAGTTTGCCTCTTAGAGACAGGAAAGACTGTCAGGAGGGTCTTAAGCACTTGACAGACTAGTGAAAGATTGTAGATACCTAAGGTTACAGGTAGTAACCTGCTATCCACATAAATTCTACCAGGAATAAGAACAAACCTGAGTTAAATCAATGATAATAATAATAATAATAGTAATAATACCAAGAGCACTCAGAGAGCAGAAACCTCTGCCAATACAACACCAACATCCTCTCAACAATTAACCAATGATTTTTAAAATGAGAATATCTGCTCTCAGAAACGAGAATACTTGAAATGAACCCAATCCTTTTCAAACATAAAAATAATCCATATATATATATATATATTGAGTGAGAGGTGAAGGGAGAAGAGATGAAACACTAATACAGTGAAGGAGAAGTAGTGAGAGTAATAGCCATGACTGAGAGGGAGTGAGACAAAGTAATGACAATGAGAAAGATGAAACAAAGTGGCAAAGAGAGCGTCATATGAATGAGAAAGGAAGGGGTGATAGATGAGTAACAACGGAAGGAATGAAAAAGCCGATAAATGGCATTTGAAGTGTGAGTATATGTGTGTAAAAGAGAGGTATGTTTGCATGTGTGTGTGAAACGCATGTTTGTGTGTGTATAATGGAAATGAGATGATAATGTTCAATGCTGAAAATGTGTGCGTATATGCATGTACAAGAGAACCATGGGAAATTTTACATATACATGTAAAGAAAATATATAAAATAATCCAGAATCCTTGTCCAGCACCAGATCGATCCCTAGTTCTTATGAGATTAGGCCAGTCACAAGGCCAAACATCCCTGAAAGTTTCATCCGAATCCATCCAAAAGTTTTTGAGATATCTTGTCCACGGACAAATAAACAAACAAATACAACTGAAAACAATACCTCCGTCGTCGCTGAGGCGGAAGTAATAACTGGTTCAAATTTTGGCACAAGGTCAGCAATTTTGGAGAAGGGAGTTAAGTCGATTACACTGACCCTACTTCTCTGCTGGTACTTATTTTATCAGCCATCAAAAGGATAAAAGCAAAATTGATTTTAGTAGAATTTGAACTGCAATATAGCAATCTGGCCACTGTTCACCAATATTTAGTTAAGAAAATTCTGTGAAATTCATCAGAAACTTCTGAAGCAGCAAGAATCCTTTGTAACTTATAACCACTATCTTTTGAAACAGACAAAATGGAGCACTCAAAATTTAAGTTACACCACTTAAATATGGTGAGACAACCAACAAATGTCCAAATAAAGAGATCTCAGTAAGGTTTTTTTTTCAATATGACTTAAAAGTTGAACAGTATGACTGATAATTGAAACTGAGAAAGGTTATTGGAACAACAATGCCATCTATTTAAATCAATGCTGAAAGACTTTTCATCATTTAAAATAATCAAATCAGATTGTAGGGCTTTTACGGAGGTAGATCTGGAAGACGCAATGCCATTTCTAAGAACAAGATGTTAGGTAAATTTAGATTTGAATTGATTTTATTTTAACTTCTAATCTTTAAACACAATATTTCTTCAATAAAGTTTGCAGGGAATAGACTTTTCAATCTTTTGCAATCTTTTATTATTTTTTTTTTTTGATTTCAAGTTATCTTTTGTGTTCCATTCACTTACATTTTATATCCAAACAATGTATTAATCTCAAAAAGATAGGGTTATGTATCTAAATGAATTTATATATTTTAAAATGTTTATTTCTTAAGTTGCTTCATGAGTTCAGATTTTTGCTTTTAACTTTGAATCCTTTGCAGTAGGATGTGCTTTAAATTTTTGAACTGGTAAACAAAGATGTTTCCTGGTTTTTTTAATAGTATTTTTATAGTTAGAAAATTTTTTATAGCTTTTTATTTTATAGTCTTTTGATGAAAAAGCATAGCCTCTTTTTAATTTTGTAAGTTTTGTCTAATGCTTAGTGTTACTCAATGTTTGTGAATTTTTGAATGAATAATATATAAAACAGCCATGGCCTAATTATAGTTTTTAAATGTGAACTTTAACAGGTTAGAGTACTAAAAAGTACTGTGATAATTTAGATTGGCAGTGATAAAATTCTCTGTTGTGTGCTTTCAATGAATACAAGAAATTTATGATTAGTTTAATAATAAATAGAGGGGTCAGAGGTAGAGTAAGCAATACCATAAATTGAGGAGTTAGTGTCAAAGGTTTTGTGCACCATCTCCATTGCTTCGGTCAGTAGTCTAGGACATCCATTCATCAGCAACTGTTGTTCTTAATACATGCAATTTCATGCCTGGTTTTGCAAGTATGAGCACATATTTATGTAATAAACTACAGCATGCATATGCATGCATCCCTCCTACACACACACTCAGAAATGACCCATGTGAAATTGTAACATTGATAAGTTATTGTTCACTTGATATTTGCTGCAAGCAGTTTATTATGTCAAGGGTTGAGGCAATTTTAAATTCTGCAATTCACAAAGTTGTGGAAAATAAGTATCAGACCTTCAAGAAAACTATGCTATTCAAAATAATATGCCATTTGTGCTTTACAAATATCTGCAAACAATAACACTTTACTTGAATGGGCTATGCTGCTTCAAGAATGATTGTAATATGAGACATCCTTAAATACCCTTTCCAGGTCATCACTAAGTCAGGCATGGTCTAGGCTAATTCTGGCCAAAACTTATCTAATTATATAAAGTATAGCATATTCTTCATCAATTAAATATTACACAGTCCTGGACAAAGCACTTGTGAGTTAGTCCTAATGTATTTTTAGACTGCAATTTTTCCATGTTGAAAAGAATAAGTAATTTTTACACATTTAAAGCATTATGTATATACCAGAGCCTGTATTTTTGCTGCTGGATGTCATTTTCAGTTGCAATAATTTCTAGTAAATTTGCTAGTGAAGCATTCTAATGTAGGCATGTATGAAGGGATGTATATTATAGAAAGTATTTCAGTACATATTTTCATAAACATCATAGTAGTTGTCTTAACATCCACTTTTCCATGTTTGCATGACTCGAGTGAAATTCGCTGAGGCAGATTTTTTTATGGGTAGGCACCTTTCTAGTCACCAACTCCTACCTGATTCTATGACCAATCTTGTTCCATAGAAGATATGAAAGAAGGTATACCACTTATACCAATCACAATGACACTCATTTACAACTATCACACAATGTCAAAACACAGAAACATACACAATGATGGAGTTCTTTCAGGTTTTGTTAATCAAATCTACTCACAAATTTTGGGTCAATCCAGGGCTATAATAGGAGACACTTGTCCTTGTAAATATCTGTACCTTTGTGTGGTAAATAATATACATAGAATGTTCCTTCTGTAACTGTATTTTAGATGAAATACATTGCTTATATTTCACTTCCATTCACCTTCTGGAATCATGAGGGTTCATCATCACACTTTACTCTTCATCATCACTACATCTCTTTTTCCAGCTCAAATGTGATTACTTCCACTCTCTCTGTAGGAAGTCATGCACCTCATCTACAGCAAGAAATCTGTTCTGTACTGATTCCTTCTTTCATGCTTTATGCTAACAGATGAGATAACAGCATAAAGCTGCCTTTCTCTCTACTACAATCCCACTCAATCAAAAGGGATCTTAGTCTTATCAGCCACATGGCAACTTCAGAAGAGTTGGTACTATGAAAAAAAAAAAAAACTTGCAAAGTGGTTGGCATCAGGAAGGGCATCAAATCATAGGAACCATGCCAAAGCAAACATTGGAGCATGATACAGTCCTTGGACCCATCAGATCCTGTTAAAACCATCCAACCTTTGTTAGTAATGGAAGGTGGGTGTTAAAGCTGATGATGAGGAGGATGACGATGATGATGAAACTTTTAGATTGGTGTTTGAAGCATCACTTAGAATGTTATTACATAAAATGATAATGGAAGGTTTTAATTCAGTAAGAACATTTGAAAACTGGTGTTTTGCATCAAAGAATTAGAGGCTGTCTCAGATGAATTACTATCAAAAGAGTTAACAAAGTTTTAATGCAATAAATCTAAAAAAAAACCAAAAAAAAACACGTTGTTTGAAAATGATACTGGCATTAACATGACAAAAATTAAGTCCAGTTAAAACATTACAAACAAAACAAGGTGCATTTGCTTTAGAATAAAATTCTTCAATCAACAAATCACAACAGATTATGAAGAGAATAACTGATCTGTGGATTACATTTAATTGATTTACCAGCAACCTCTATATCATAAATCTATTTTGTCCTGGCTAACCTATGTTTCAACGACAAATAACTATGAAGAATACACACTGACAGCCTTTGCTTTATTATCGATGGTACACAGATTGCACCTACAGACCACTTATACATTGAAACAAAAAGGATTAAACCACCTGCAATACATAGGTATACAATCCACTGTCATACAAACTCCAGCCTAGAAAGGCCTGGTCACTACATTTCCAACCAACTTGAAATACACACACATTATACAAACTGTTCTAAAAGATCTATCACTCAGTCCAACAAATACAAAAATATCAGCAGCTCAATATTTCATGGTCTCCAAATTCTATACCAGAATACACATTACTAGATAATTAGAGAAGAATAGCAACTGCACAGAATAAATATTGCATTCTGTTTCAGCCAGCCCACTGTGCACTCTTTGCTATGACCATCACTAAAAAGTGGAGGAAACAAAAGAGTTCAAAATTTTCATATTTATTGCATAAAATAAATCATGCTTTTTAAAACAGATACTGAAATCTTCAACTGTGCAGAGACTTTCTCTGGGGTGACAGATTTGTGAACAGTACTTAGCCTTTTAACCAATTACATAATGTATATAAGTACTTATATGGGATGCACAAAAACATAAACAAATAAAAAAAATACAAACATACATATTCACAATCAATTAATTTAATGTGTGTGTGTGTGTGTGAGAGAGAGAGAGAGAATACCTGAGTATTGACAAAGAGACACGAACAAGTTCATTTAAGAAAACAATTTCGCCATGCGGAATTCTTTGTGTCTGCTGTCTTTTATCAGAAATTAAAAGTAACAGAAATTTTCTTTCCCATTAATATGCACTGTTAAATCTAGTGGCACACTGTTAGAAACATTACCTTTCTTTGTCTAAGATAACATTTCTACACTTCTACTCTCCACAGAGCAATTGAAACAATCTAAGGAAAAGTAAGAAACAAGTAAATGTAAATTCCTTAATGTGAGATTGCTAAAATTTCAACCACAAGAATTTTCTGTAACTTGACTGTTTTCTTTACATCTCATGTAAAGGTAAATTTTATGTTCAAAATTCCTGCACTACACTGTTCCTTACGAAACAGTCACCAGAGAAAATTCTTAGCACTAGCAAGTAAAGTATTGATTCTAGATTTAAGTGGAGCCAGAAGGGAGCAATAAGTATGAGTGGTCATGAGTTCAATACAAGAATTTCCAGCTGGCTGCATCTGGAATGTCAGAATGAGATAGTTTGTATAATGGTTGGTTTCTTCTTCTTCTTCAAAAAAAAAAAAAATGAATAAAAAAAATGAGAAAAAAAACACAATGAACCTATCAGCCTTTCTACTTTCCTAGAAACAATATCATAACTATTAGACAAACATTTCATTCTTCACTTTCACTTTTTGCTATTGCCATCTTGACACAATTTTCAAAGTTTTCAATACTTTTCAGTCAAGTCTTTGATGATTTTTTTTTCCCAATGTTATAGCAATATTATGTTAACTACTACAGAATAGGTCAACATGACCGAACAGAATGCTTCACATTTATTTAGAGAAAGAGAACACTGACACATTAATACATTGACTAGAGAATAAGCCCTTATAAAAATCTCTAGCGGTTCGGCAAAAACGACCGATAAAATAAGTACTGGGCTTACAAAGAATAAGTCCCGGGGCCGATTTGCTCGACTAAAGGCGGTGCTCCAGCATGGCCGCAGTCAAATGACTGAAACAAGTAAATGAGTAAATGAAATGAGTAAATATAGAAACAATAAGGTCATATTAATACAACTTTTTACATGAGATCTTTTAGAAATGTAAATTACAAATGCCCAAAACCACATATTGATTTGATTCTGACAATTGCAAGCAAAAACAATACCTAACAAGAGCATTTAGACAATGCAAGCCTCTGCCAAGGCAACACCAACATCTTGTCAATAATTAGCCAGAGATGATTTTTAAAATGAGAATATCTGATATAAACTTGACTGCTCTCACAAATGAGAATACTAAAAATGAACCTGACTGCTCTCAAAAATTAAGTAAACAAAAACGGTAAAATAATCCAGAATCCTTGTCCAGCACCTGATCAATTCCAATGGTAGTCATGGAATGTGAAGGCAGCTGTAGAAAATTTAATAAAAGTAATAAATAGTTTATCCTTATCTCATAAAGGCCAAAGTTAACAAATTCACCATTCAAAATGGTTTCAAAGGCAGAGATAATAATAATGAGTTCTACTCAGAAATTTTTTAATGAATAACATGAGATCTTTTGGTTTTCTCTTAAATTCCAGCCTTCCTTTAGTATTCCTGTTGTTTTAGATTGAATTTGAGATGTATATTGTAAGTATATTGTAAAGTGTTAATATGTATGTATAATATATATATATTATAAAAAATATGCTAGTTTTATTTAATTTCTGAATGGTTTTGCTGCTGTTTGTTTATGTAGTTTGATTTCTTTATCCATCAGTTTCTACTAAGAGAGAGACACGGGTAAAATTAATAGTAGAGAAATGAAAATAAAACCTTGGAAACAGCTTAAAGGGAGATAATTACAGATAAAAATCATGTAAAGGTGGTATATTTATTTTCAAAACTGGGCATCAGATGTCGCACACAAAGGAGAAAACTGTGCTGGTATGGTCATGTGATGCATATGGACAAGAACAGTAGCATAAAGAAGTGCCAATCTCTAATGATGGAGGGAACCTGTGGAAGAGATAGATCCAGGAAGATGTGGGACCGGGTGGTTAGAAAGAATCTTCAAATGTATGACCACATTGAAGAGATGACAAAGGACTGAGGCTTCTGCTCATTTGCCGTGCTTATGATGACACATCAAGCTAAGTAAAACTGTCACCATCCATACATACAAGCAGGTCCTTCGCAGCCATGCCTTCTACTTCTTCTCTCTGCTGAGAGGTTTTTGTTTTGTGGGCTTGAGGTGCCTCATAAAAAGCACTTGTGCTAGTGTCATACAAAAAGCACACATGCCAGTACCATTTGGAAAGCATTCATGCCACCACCATGCTGGTGTCATGTTTAAAGTACCCATGCTAGTTCCATATAAAAAGCACCTGTACTGACACCACATAAAAGCACCCGTACCAGTGCCACATAAAAAGCACCCAGTGAACACTGTAAAATGGTTGGCATTAGGAAGAGCATCCAGCCATAGAAACCTTACCAAAACAGACAATTGGAGCCTGGGCAGCTCTCTGGCTCGCCATCTCCTGTCAAACTGACCAACCCATGCCAACATAGAAAGCAGACATTAAATGATGATGATGATGATGTTGAAGGAAGTTTTCATAATCTTAACATAATGGTGTGATCATATTTGACACTACAAAATTGCAGTTCTAAGATATAGGAATTTAATATATGGTTCCAGCTTCCAAAGAGACATTAAATAGATTAGTTAATTTGTCTTATATGGAGCAGATGAAGCAATTATAGTAGACACTTTCACACAAGGTCATGAATGCAGAGTTAAGATAGATATACAAATTAAAGTATAGGTAAACGATAAATAAGCAAAATTTAGTAAATCTAAATCGAAGTGAAAGGCAGAATAAATACATAATCATCATCATTTAATGTCTGTCTTCCATGCTGGCATGGGTTGGATGATTTGACAGTAGCTGGTAATGCTGGGGACTGCACCAAGCTCCAATGTCTGCTTTGGCATGGTTTTACAACTGGTGCCCTACCTAATGCTACCCAATTTACTGGCTGAACAGGGTGGGTTTTTTTTATGTGGTACCAGCACTGGTGAGATCACCACATAAAACTTGCAAGACAAAGATTCGGAAACTGAGAAGTGGAGTCTTATTGAAGGAAGTGGATTTTTGCCAGGTGTTGAAAGATGATAAACACAAATTGGGAAAATATACAATTAATTTGGCTTTGACAAGTTTGATCTACAAAATAAAATTAACGTTATATATAAAAAGGCTTTAATTTGACAATCAAGAATACCATGAAAAATGGTAGAAAACAGAACAAACACAAAATTCTATAACAACAGTTAATGACGTGTGCGAGTGTAAGGTGTTATTCTTTTATTTGAAGGGCAACCAGGCTGAATTTTCAAAGTCAATATTGCCCATTATAGAAGTATAATAAATACATATTGTATAAAAAAAATATTGAGTAATACATCAGTTCAATGTTAAATTCTTTTCATATATAACATGATATAAAATATAACATTAATATGTGTGTGTGTGTGTGTATGTGAATATATTCATATACATGTGTGGTACATGCACATGCAAGAGAAACAGCAATGATATGTGCCTTTAAATGGTGCATGTATATGTAAAATTATGTCCCTGTTTCTATGTGTTTGACTAATTTGGGATGTAAAGCAATATTTTCAATGTATAAAGTTGTGAAGTTGTAAAAGAAATATAAGATCACATACGCATACACATTTTAAATGAACATAACACTGCTGATATACAAATCTTTATGTGTTAACACTATACAAGGCTCTCTTTTGCTGGTGTTGTTTTGATTCATAGCTGTAATTGATAAGTTAGCACCCAATTGCATCATCCCTTGGAGAAGCTACTGATATCACTGTGTCACCATAGAACTACAACTGTTAGAAAATGCCAGTATATGAGATAACAGGAGCTGAGTCTGCTAGTTAATATAGCATTGCTCTTGTCACTGACTGATTGTTGGAAATGGCTGATATAATGCTTCTGCAGTTGCTGTTTTGGTTATTGCAGCTGTCAGTGAACAGTCATGTTAGGGGATTGTTTGAAGGATATTACCATACTTACTCAAACCTTTGCGTGTGAATGTGCATCACTGGTAACACATAAACATACCCTTTCTTTTAATAAGAGAGATCCACCACAGAATGAATGTAAATAAACTAGACTGAAAGTTTAATCAAGCAGATTACGAAAGTGAAAATAAAAAAGAGCAGAGCTGTTGCATAGGGAAGCTATCAGCTTTCAATTGTATAGATAGAAACTTAATCAACTATGCCAACTAATCTCATTTTATGGGATTATATTCTACCTTAATATGGCATGGATGTAGTTTCAAAATTTAGAATTCTAACAAATTCTTTACAGCAAGTATTCTTATATATACACCTTGTCTCTCTTCCTAATCACTTAACTATGAAATGGGACGGACATCTACAGTCAGTGAGGCAAACTAAATCAGACATAAAAGAATGTATATATATCAATGTCATCATTGTCAGCATTCCAGCACCTCAAACTTACAATCACAATTTTTATTTTAAATGTAGAGGAGCTGGTTGGTAAATCTTTGACTCCACATGATGTATTATACAATGTTGGCTGTCCAGTATAAAATGACTAGAAAACAACACTGGTGGCAATTTTGGTGCATGGCAATCATACTGATAGTGTACCATGAAAATTTAGCTTTTACTTTTAGCCTGGAGTAAACCCCAGCTTTAAACAACTAACCGTAATACTTCTTAAAAGTACTGTAGAATACTGCATATACATAAATGAATTGATGTAGTTAACACATACACACAAATATTGTACACTTTATCCAAAACAAGGCACTATGGTTTATCAGTAAACTTGTGCTCACATCCATGCAATAAAACCACTAACTCACGGATGAACAGTATCATATCTCTGTCCAATTTACACAACTAAATCATTTCTATTCCTCTGAACTAGCATGTCACTAAACCCTAAACAAAATGTCTCACTCTATTCTTTCCTCCTAGAACAGCAATCCTATATAATCCTCGTTTCTTTGTCCACATTTTTTTCAGTCAACAGCAAGCAAAATTTCAGTTGGTTCATCTATATCCATCTCTTCAATCTACAACTCCTTATAATAAAAAATATATATATAATCTCTGCCTTTTAAACAAAGCTAACAATTTTGTGAGAAGGATAGAGTCAATTTTATCAAGCAACTATGTAAGGATGAAGCTCAAAATCAACCTTGGTAAAATGGGATATAACCAAATACTGAAAAATGATTGGTTCAGCATTCTAGCATATTAGATAAATCTAAATTCACTTCCTTGAACTAATTAACTTTTATTTTTAAAAGGGATGATAATAATTTTAGAATTGAGCAACAACACAAGCAGCAGCAGTCAAGCATTTTGGTACTATTTGGATGTTTTGCAAATGGATGAATGTGATTTTAAGGACACAGTCATTAACTGCTGGCATTGCATGTCTATACATTATATTTTGAAAAATATTTTTAAGTAAATTCTTTAGCTTTATAATTTGGCATACAAGTTAGGTGAATTTTACTTTGATCTAAGAACAATTCCATTACACTCTTGATAGAGTTCGTGGAAATTCAACTAAATGACTTTTGATTCAAATATGAAGTCTACAAACCCATCACAAACAAAGTAAATGCACAATTCTTTAACAACATTTACTTCATTTCAAACTCTTAGTAAAAGATTCAAGAAAGAAATTGAAAATTTGGAAGCTGTAATTTTAAATACACTCTGAAATATTTGCCAAATCAAATGACGGATTTATCCCTTTTTATTTAAGTAGTTACTTTACTTCTGGAAGATAAAATTATAAGATAGTGGTTACAGTTCTTAACTTGAACATTCATCACTAATTCATTTATTAACCAATCATATTTTACTCAACAACTTTCTACCAACTAGCCATTAACTTAACTTTACCTATGAGCACCAAAGTAAACAACTTACACATATTTTATGGATCAAGTCCAGAACTATGCTTTGCATTTAAAAACAACATTGATTTTATTAGTTTACAGAGTTATGTTTGGAGACGATAAATAGTTTAGATGTAAGATTTGTAGGGAATGAGTTAAAAGAGTTCTTGGCATTTTGTAACAAACATAAACAGGTATGAAACAGAACATATTTTAAAAGTAACAAACCAAGAAAATTATGGTCAGTTTTATTTCCTGATTGAGAGATGAATGTATAAGCAGTCTTGAAAGTAGTCTGGACATAAATCTATTTGAAATAGAGGCATCAGTCTCCAGTTACCCCTCTTTGCAAAGAGGGTGAATAGCCTGTTGATTAATGCTGAGCTGGTATTTTACAGTTGAAAATCCAAATGTACCATCTTCAGCACTATTGATACCAAATTACATAACATTTGTTAAATTTACTCCTGCAATGCTATTTCAAGTGTATGTATGCACAACTACGCCTTCACTGGTCTTGTCTGCTTTTCAAATATGGCAGGCTCTTTCTACTGCACAAGCTTTCACTACCTTTCCAAATTGGCCTTCATTATCCCAGAACAGTGGTAAATTGCCAGTGTTATTCACTTCACCTGTCAATCACTCTCCAATTAGTCTCACAAGCTGTATCGACCAAAATGATGGTATCCTGTTTCAGAGCGACACTCTGGAACTTCTGGATCTATTTGTTTCTATCAGCTGTTGCCAACTCATTGCATTTCTTGAAGATGCAACCTGAATTACAAACTGTGGCTCATGGATGCTGTTATCTATCTTAACTTTGTCCAAACCTTTAATTCTATATCACAAATATGATCTATGGTAAAGCTCTCTGCAAAGGGTACGAAGGCTTATCTTTATAACTGGTTGGGGTCCTTCGTGTTCTGTTGAAAGGAGATAGTAATAGTACTAAGACGATATCCTGCACCTTATGTGATGCCATCTAGTCTCACACATGGATTTATTCTTGGTCCCCTGTTACTTTTTGCATACATTGGTTAAATAGATGCACCCTGATGTATGTTACTGTGCAACTTAAGCTAGTCAAAGACAAATGCATCATTATGCACTTGGGAAGGAAAACCCCAAATTTATATAAACGAATAAATGCATGCATGTTTGTATACATACACACACTTTTCATCATCAGTATCATTTAATGTCCGTTGTCCATGCTGACATGGGTTGGACGGTTGCCCAGGGCTAGCCAGCTGGAAGGCTGCACCAGACTCCAGTCTGATTTGGTATGGTTTCTATGGCTGGATGCCCTTCAAAATACCAACCACTGCAAGAGTGTTATAGGTGCTCTTACATGCTACTTGCATGACACCAGCATCTACCATGACTGCGATTTTGCTCAGCTTGTAGGGTCTTCCTCTCAAGCACAACATCTCATTGCCTCATTGCCTCTGTGAGGCCAACGCACAAAATGAACTTGCATCTGTTAGGCCCAATGCTCAAAAGGAACTTACCTCTATAAAGGCCAATGCTCAAAAGGAACTCAGCCATTTTGTCTCCGTGAGGCCCAATGCTTGAAAGATACTGTTTACATGCCACTGGTATGGGTGCCTGTTACATGATACCAGCATCAGTCACGATAATGATTTCACTCAGCTTGACAAGTCTTCTCAAGCACAGCGTATCATCAAAGGTCTTGATCACTAGCTATTGCCCCTGTGAGGCTCAAAGTTTGAAGATCATGCTTCACCATCTCGTCCCATGTCTTCCTGGGTCTACTTCTGCCACAGGTTACCACCACAGTTAGAGATTGGCATTTCTTTACACAGCTGTCCTTGTACATATGCATCACATGACCATACCAGTACTGTTGTCTCTCTTGTACACCACATCTGATACCTCTTATGCCTAATTTTTCTCTCAAGATGCTTACACTCTGTCAAACATGCACACTGACATTGCAGATCCAGTGGCTTCATTTCTTTCAAGCCTACACATGTCCTCGGCTGTTACAGTCCATGTTTCACTGCCATGTAGCATAACTGTTTGCAACTTATACAAATGTTTATGCATTGGCTATAAGCTAATATATGGATACACACACACATTAATACACATACACTACCATAAATGTATGCACATATACACAAATATTTAACTGGTCTAATTGGCAACATCCAGCATCACTGAAAAAAATCACATGATGAACTAAGCTTTCAATTAGCAGATTTTAGTTACTTTAAGCCTTAAATTTTCTGTATTTTAGAAAGAAATTTAGTGTTTTATTCAAATTTTGTGTATATGTTTAATTTTTTTAACCCCACCCAGATCAGAGTGTCCTTCTGGAAATACTTTTTTTTCTTGACTCTATGTTATAAATTATTCTTGACATATTCATCTGCTTCATACAACCTTTCCTTTGATATTTCCCCATTTGTTAAATGATAAATAAATAGGAAAATATCAAGGAAAACATACAAAAGGGCTGAAGTCATCATTCTTCAACCAAAACTTATTTTTTCCACTACAATGATAGTTGTCAGCATCCCCATTATCATCAATACAACTATAGTCTAATTGTTTTCTATACTTTTGTACAGCATCCTTAACTCAACCCCACCATCTTTCTCATCATGTTCACTAATCCTTATCAAATAATAAAAGGTCATTTTTGCCAAGAAAAAAAGAGAGAAAGGAATACAAAAGCAAAATACTAATAAAAATATATCCATTTATAAAATAAATTTAACTATCAAAGTCTACAGTAAATATTGATTTTTATGAGGTCTAGCAAATGGGAAAGATCAAAATACGGGAAAATTAAATACAACAAATATTATACTGAGCCCTTAACATTTGCTTCAATATTAGTTCAAATAGGATTAAAATAATTAACCCACACGTTATTTTCATTTTTATCCTTCTAACATTTAAAAAATCTTAATTATGCATTTTAATGACTCAAGACAAATCCAGTTTGCCTTCGAAGGTTTCAAAGAAGTTTTATTCAAAATAGCTTTCTGCAGCACAAAAACACCTTGTTCTAACCTGGCCACTCCTACATTTTCTCCTTATCTCTGAGTGCCCTTCTGTGTCTTCTCTTCAAGAACTCTTTTCAAGAATTCATTAAAAAATGATATGAATCCTCTAAATGTTTTTCATGCATTTAACACTCTTGAAGAAATGCAACAAATCAAATATGTAACAAATGTGAAAATAACCAGCTGCAATGTGTGTGTGGGTGCATGTAGCTCTGGCAATGTATAAAATATACGAACCTAAAACATCATAGTGTAGAATCATACTTCAACTCAAAAATATAGACATATTTTAAATACCCGCAAAATGTTTGAGAAAGGATCATGAATTCTTGTCAATTGAAATCAATTTGTTTTCACAAAAGAAAAAAAAACAATGCTAGAAAATGCCAACCAATATTGTACCCTTCGTCATATATGTATTGCTCAATTGTTGGCATTAATTTGACTTAAAATTAAATGTCAAGATCTTATGAGGGATGTATAACATAAGTTCATATATATATATATATGTATATATATATATTTCACACATACATGCATGCAAGCACACGCACAAATGCATGGATGTATGGTTGCATGATTAAGATGTCTTCAATGCAGTTGTGCAGCTTCTTGCTTTGAACATAACTCAGAGAAAGTTTCTAAGATAATTACAAAGCAGAATGCTCATTTAAAATCTTTGCTAATTACAAGTAAAAGCAATGAAGTGTAAAAGTATTTATATGTCATCATATAAAATGACTTATAAGAAGAACCATGAGAAAAACTGTGTAAAAGGAAATTGTGCAAATCCTTTTAGATGAACTTAATTTGTAGGTACAACTGTGTGTGTGTGTGTATATATATACAAAATGAAAAGAAGACAAAGAAAATTCTTTAACATCTTTAATTATAAGTTACAATTGTTTCCATACCATCTCCATTTGCAATGCCTATTGTCACATATCTTATCTCTTAAATGATATAAGGCCTTAAATATATGCTCGTCCGTCTTTTGTTTCTTTCTTTCTACACTCACATGTACGTGTGTGTGTGTACTAGTTTGCTTGTGAATATGATTACAAGTGGTGTGCGTTTGCATATACCAATAATATTCAATTTAGATTTACAAGCATCTCGTTGCAGTCCATTCATAATTACTCACAACTTTCTACATCCAGCCATTCATACACATGCAACCTCCCAACACACACTGACACCAAAACAATTACACAATCAAACTTACACCCACTCTAATATCCAAACAGCAATAAACACAGAGTCATCTTTGTTTACTAATTAACAATACACATTCTCATTAACATGACACTCAACAGTTCCAATTGTCATTTTCTTTTATTTATATCTATCATTAACCATGTTTTTCTATATGCCTAACTTTATTATTACATACCCATTTGATACCAAAGGTAAGATACTAATATTTAAATGGTAATATCATTGTAAATTTCTGTATGACATTTGTGATAAAACATAATTTATGAGATAAACACATGTTGTAGGTCAACCAGCATTTTATGACATGTAATTTGTTTGCCAAATGCTAGGTGCTATTTTTCTTCATCATTGTTACTATGTCTTTGATAATCTTTCATTCTTAAAACAAGTGGATACCACCTTCACATTCTATGGTAGTGACTTTTAATTTGAAGGATTTTTGAAAGAAACAGTATTAGCCAATGACAAATGTAACAAACATAACCATGTTTGGATATGGTATTGGACATCAATTTCAGATGATGATGATGATAGTGATTTTGACAGTGGTATTGAAAATGAGTTCTATATTTCAAAGGAGTGAAATTTTTTAAAAATATTTCTCTTTGAAATGTTCCAGAAAAAGGAACCCAATTACTGCTTTCCCTATGATTGGAAACCCATCAATTATTTCCATTTACTTTTTCCGGTTGAAATATCCTAGATGATAACAGATCATTATGCAGAACATAAATAAAAGAAAAAAAAAATTAAGTTAGTCTGACTTTATACATGCTTGGACAAAATACTAACATGACTTGTTTTCAATATGGAGGGCATTAAACTGTCCACGATTACAAGCTACTGGAATACTGATGAATCCTTCACTGACCCCTATGTTCTCAATATCAATACTAGACTGCAATTTTTAAAATTGTGTTAGAATTTTTATGTATAAGACACTAGAAGTAATCCAGAACAAGGAGAACAATATAACTTTTTATCTAATAACATATCTCCAGGACCCTAACCCTAACAAAGGAAATAAGATTCCCCTGGAAAGGAATA
The DNA here is from genome assembly GCF_006345805.1 of Octopus sinensis. NCBI lineage: Eukaryota > Metazoa > Mollusca > Cephalopoda > Octopoda > Octopodidae > Octopus > Octopus sinensis. The sequence goes on from NW_021836135.1 coordinate 102,082, forward strand.
CTGGTGTAAAAAAGTCAGAATACTAGTGTAAAAGGGTCAAACATACAAAATGAAGTATCCAAGTAAGGAAAATTTGTGAAATAAACACTGGCTTTTGCTGTGGTTTTAATGTTTATGGTGGGTGGGTGGGTGGGAGATCAAGTGTTTTGAAATCATCCCCCTCCACATCATAACTAAGGATGAATATTACATTTTGATTGGTAATTCAGTTTGATCAAACTGAAGATTTGGCAATGAATAAGTGAATGTAAATAGAAAAAAGTTGGATATTAAAAAAGGAAACCTTTGAAAAGAAGTCAAGAAATAATCAATGACAGAAAGGAAATTTGTTGGTGACCACGCACAGAGACAAGAAGCAAATTTATTTTCTAACTGCATGTGTTCTACCACATGTGGTTGAATGCGGCATACTGTTTCTAAATCTTGACTTAAAAAAAAATTACATGGGTAGTATAGATTAGATGAATCAGTTGATGAGCTAATATACAGTTGGTAGACTGGGAGATAAGAGAGGTTGGAGCAATAAGAGTTTTGGTATTGAGTAAATATGAATCTTAATGTTTTTTTTCACAAAACTGATTGACTACCAAAAGTTCTGAACAGATCATGCAAAGCAATTGAAGGCGAGCTATTTATACAAATAAATAAATAAATAAATAAATAAAATAATTCAATGAATTAATAAAAAGACCACAAGTAAAAAAATAACTGTTAGAAGAAAAGATAACCCTCTGAATTCAGTCAATCTCTGCCAAACTAAAATAAACCAATGGTTGTAAGAGTTTGTGCTGAGAATGCCAATATGAAGAAAGAAAAGCTCTTAGTGGACAGTCAATTTAAATGATTTTTCAATATGCATTATGCAAAGTAGGAAGCTTAAGAACTCACTAAGAAAAAAATATGTTACATAATTTGTTCATAATTTAATTACATAAAAATAATTTTCAAATTTAGCACATTTTCAATTTTTAATTTACCTGTAAGGTGAATAACAAATTCTACTTAAATATATTAGTGAATCTCTTGTATTTGTATATCATTTTTGTGTGTGTTTATATTTATAAGGTATTTATTTCATTTTGTAATTTTCTTGAAGCAGTTTGATAAATTTCAATATTTCATGTTATTTTCATCGTTATATGCAGTCAAGTTCAACTGAAAATCTAATAACATACATTCTTCTATACTACAATTCTGTTAAATATCTCATCTAAATATACTGGCTAGTACTTCATTTTACATGATGATACTGAAATAATTTTGCATGCTATTGAATTTAATTACCATAATTTTAAGATAAACATACTACCACAGAATCATTTAGTAAATTGTGTTAAAAACACCACATTCATTCATTCACTAATTAGCAAAAACATGATAATATTGTTTTATAAAACTAATTTAAGCTCTTTATTGTTTTAGAATATAATTGAAACGCATATGAAGTATACATCATTTAGATTTATAGAAGTGGAATCGGTTAGAGCCTGACTACTCAGTATCTTTTCTTCCTTTATTTCGTTCTTGAGGAGACCTTTTGAGTCAAGTACATCAACACCAGCAACAAAATAAAAATCAAATGGAAATTGTAGTTAAGATACTCGTGCCGGTGACACATAAAAAGAACCGTTCAAACGTGGCAGATGCCAGTGCTGCCTGACTGGTGTCCATGTCGGTGACACATAAAAGCACCAACTGATCATGGCTGTTTGCCAGCCTCTGCTGGCATGCAAAAAAGCACCCACTACACTCACAGAGTGGTTGGCGTTAGGAAGGGCATCCAGCTGTAGAAACACTGCCAGATCAGACTGGGGTTTGGTGCAGCCTCCTGGCTTCCAAGACCCCGGTCAAATCGTCCAACCCATGCTAGCCTGGTAAAAAAAACGTTAAACAATGATGATGATGATGATGACTTCAGTCTTATATATTTACCTCTCTATTTGACTACAATCTTTTGTTTAGTGAAATATCTATGAACCTTTTACTGCTCCATCCACACATCTAACTCCATAATGAACAACTTCCCTCAAGGATCCCTACAATCACTCACTAATTACTCATTTCCCCTGTCATGATCATCACTTACTATATTTTCCAGATGAAAATTGTATTATTTACTCTCAAACACTCAAACTGAGCCAAGATCTCCTGTGAATCTTCATGAGTGGAAAAACCAAGAGATGAAATTGTATATATTTGAAATTCAAAAGACCTAGATCCCAATTTTGTCTCTCAATTCTTCAGTCAGTGAGGTATCACGGGGCTTTAGGTTTTATATCATACACACATGTTTGTATACATATACATACATACACATTCTCAAAAGTATATATACATATGTACTTAAACACGTGTATGCTTGAGTAACCATATTCACACATATGCATATTTGTACTAGCACATATTTGAATCAGTACACAATTTAACGCTAAACAGTTTGTTTAATCATTAATGGTATAGAAATGAAGAAGGAGGATTATATATATATATATATATATATATATATATACACACACGTCTACACCCCCCCCCCACACACACACAAATATATATATATATATATATATATATATAGTCTAGAAGTCTTTATATGTTGTATTTTTTAAAAATCTGTTTGTAGCCTGTGTATCTTAATAAATTTATAGACCATGTTTAGAACAATAGAAGAGACTGTACCCATACAAATGTAGCACCTGCTTTTATCCTATACTACATGAACCAAATGCTCAGTGTTTACAGAATGGGTGATTATGTCCCAAGAAGCTAACAATGGAACTGAAAAGCATTTGGGTGTTTAGGTAGGATGTGTAATATGCATATGTGAAGAAATAAGGAAAAGAAATGGCTATAAAATTAAACACAAAAAATTATTTTATTAAATATCGTACACAGGTAGACATACCATTTCTTTACTACCCACAAGGGGCTAAACATAGAGGGGACAAATAAGGACAGACAAATGGATTAAGTCGATTACATCGACCCCAGTGCGTAACTGGTACTTAATTTATCGACCCTGAAAGGATGAAAGGCAAAGTCGACCTCAGCGGAATTTGAACTCAGAACGTAGCGACAGGCAAAATACCGCTAAGCATTTTGCCTGGCGTGCTAACAATTCTGCCAGCTTGCCACCTTAGGCATACACAGGTAGACATACACCCGCACCACACACACTCATATATTAACAGCCACTCACCTATAATATTTTGGTATATAATATATATACCAGGAGTGGCTGTGTGGTAAGTAGCTTGCTAACCAAGCACATGGTTCCGGGTTCAGTCCCACTGCGTGGCATCTTGGGCAAGTGTCTTCTGCTATAGCCCCGGGCCGACCAATGCCTTGTGAGTGGATTTGGTAGACGGAAACTGAAAGAAGCCTGTCGTATATATGTATATATATATAAGTGTGTGTGTGTATATGTTTGTGTGTCTGTGTTTGTCCCCCTAGCATTGCTTGACATCCGATGCTGGTGTGTTTATGTCCCCGTCACTTAGCGGTTCAGCAAAAGAGACCGATAGAATAAGTACTGGGCTTACAAAGAATAAGTGTCGGGGTCGATTTGCTCGACTAAAGGCGGTGCTCCAGCATGGCCACAGTCAAATGACTGAAACAAGTAAAAGAGTAAAGATTAAAAGAGTACAGATGATTAATTTATGATGATGGCAAACTCTTTCTTGCTCTTGGACACCTTAACTCAGAAACTTACATCTATCTCTTCCTTTTATTGAACAAATATTTAGAAAATAGCAATCTAACAGAAAATCAATTAGAGAAAATATCATTTATCAGTATTAATCAGGTGCCTTCATAAATACTTGCCTGCACATGCTCAATCACAAATTTGTCTGCACACACATACAACTAATATGGCAATGTAATATTCAAGAAACATAAATTGGAACTCATGCCTGCAGGTATTTAATCTGAATCTCTGTATTATATATGAAAATATGATTATCCACTATTACTTCATTGAAAGCTGACATAATGTATGATGTATTATTATTCATGGCTGAAAACATGCAGACTTTGAATATTTAAAATAATCATAATTCTTAAAATATATGGGAGCAAATGGACAGTTTTTGTGTCTTTTTGTGAGATGAAGCATGTTTATCTGTGAAAGATGTTATGCCACTGTGCAGTTAGCCAATTAATTAACAGCATCTCTGGCTGATTCATCATCCAAATGAATGAAAATACAATTTGATGATAAATCAATTTCTTGTTGCTGCAGATTAAGCAAGACATGACTGAATGCTCAGATTTTAATATTTGAAAACATTCTGACGAAAATAAGTGCAGATAAAACTACATTTAAAAAAAAAAAATGCTAATTCCAGAGAATTCAAATTAAAAATTACAGTTATTGATAATAATGTGTGAAAAAAAATTGTTTAAAGTTTCAAGAAGTAAAAAATGACAATATTTTCAACAGAAAGATTTTTTCTTAACACAAATACTTTTTACAAAAGTTATAGCAAATTTTTTAGCTTGTTGTGTTTGCTCAAGCTTTATTCTTGTACAAATGAGTGTCTTTAGCAGAAAATCAATGCCAAATTAATTTTATTTTGAGACATTCAGAATTTATGATATGCAAAAGTGTTTTACATACTTGTATAATTATATTTTCAATTTATTTTGTATATTTTTTTAAGCTTCAAAAATTATTATACTGTTTGTTTTATTGATAATGTCTGAAATGCAATTTTATAAATATATACCAAAGATTAGCAAGTAATCTGAAATATACATACGGTTTGAAATCACATGGTTTGAAATAACATACGTTCTTGCAAATGTTATTACATGAGGATAAAGTAATTTTTTCCCCTTCAGCATCTTTATTCACTTTTGTAAATGATACATATGAAATATATTTGTTAGATATAATGAAATATAAGAATCCAAATATTAATAACAAAGATTATTGTTTGATATTTTATATCTATACACTGCTAGATGTAAATAGCATCAGTAAAAATATGGAAGATTTTATGAGAAATAAATTAAGATTTTATTGTTGCAGTATGGAATACATTTGAAAAATTTCATATGCACAAATGTTAATACAGAATACTTGAAAATTATATGCGTGCATATATGCTGGCTTGACTAAGAATGAGATAAAAAATATATTAATATCAACAATTGCATTTTGATATATTTTAATAAGAAACAACTAGTAGAGATGATTTTTCAAAAATTATCTTCGATTTATAGATGTGATGCATATGAACAAAAGCATGTGCATATGTATACTAATGCATGTATGTGCACATGTATGTGTAGATTCTAATGCATGTGTGTGAATGTGTGCTAAATCTAAATATACTTAAAAATATAGATTAATGATGAGTAAGAAAAATTAATCCCTTACCATTCAGACTACCAGTCAAATGAGATGTTTATCTATTCACATTGTTTGGAATCAATTATGCATTGTCTCAGTTTTGACATTTTAATGATATGATTGTTTATTTTTTAGAATGACATTGTAGGAGAGGTGTGAGAAGCTAGATCTGACCAGTTTGAACATAAAATAGATAGAATATTTGGGCCAGATATGGCTTGTTTAAATGCACAAGGGTTAATATTAGGACTGGATAGCATAGAATTCTTGACTTTTTACTGATCAACATTTACAATGATTTAAAACATTTAAAGTGTGCTTTGAAATCTTGTTGCAATATAAATCTAGAAATAGTAGTATTCAATGATGGGAAAATATTTCCAAATTCATATATCATTTGTAAAATTGCCAAAAAGACTTTCAGTATTGAAAAGCACTAAAGGACATAAAAGGAAAAAGTGTTAGAGGGTGTTTTCTTCGATGTCATTTTCTCATATAAATATTGTTTATCCTCATCTCTGTCTAGATCAAGAAGACTTAGTCTTTTTCTTGGAAATAGTGTATTCAAGGCCACATTATTCTATATGTTCATGTCTAAGATAACACAATGTAACTTGAGTGAAATTTGACAACTATTTTTACTATATTGAATGAGTACATAAATAACCATCTAATCTATAAAGATGCCCGTCTGATAGGGTAGGAAAATGTTTTAAAGCTTACAAAGAGATTAGTTTGTAATGACAACAGTATGTTAGGTTTCAAAAATTTCCTTTTACTATTTCGAAAAAGGATTCAACTTTCAATAAAATTAAATAAGATATTGTAATACACACACAAGCACACATGCATGTATGTATATGTGCGTGTATTCATACATCACCATGGCCATCTTTTAACATATGCTGGCTTGGATTAGATAGTTTGAAAGGATCTGATGTGTCAGAAGATAGCATTGTGCTCTAACATCTGCTTTCACATACTTTCTATAGCTAGATACATTTCCTGATGCCAGCCACTTCACAGAGTAAACTTGACATATTTTTCAGGGTACCATCATTATGAGGTCACCGTGTATTTGACAAGACCAAATATTGCTTCAAATTAGTGAGAATACTATAGAAAGAATGGTGGCTTTATGCTTGGTAATAAGTGGTTAAAGTATAAAAGAGTGGGCTGGAAAAGGTTTCTTGCTGTACAAGTGATACATGGCCACTTGCATTATACAAGAATAGGTGGGAGTAACTGGGCTGAAACTGAAAAGCAAGATGAAAATGGTGGTGATAAGGTGTCAGAGCAAAGCCTTAAGGTGAATAGAAAAGAGTAGGGACAGAAGGACATGAACAAATGCAAGCAGAGGTTGCAAAATTATATGTGAGGAGTGAGGAATGGTCAGAGATGGCATAGGGTAGAGGTGAATATAATAATGGAGGATGAAGAAGGGTCAAAGAGTGTTCAATAATAATTATGAGATGGAGCGGAATATAGAAAGAATTGAAGTGCAGCACAGAAAGGGATGAAAAGCAGCAGAATGAAATTGTAAACAGAGAAAGATGATAAAAAGGGGAATAATGCATGATTGGGTATGTTGCAAGATTGTATAGAGAGAGACAACCATAGAGTGTGGGGAGAATGAGATGAATGGTAACAGGGGTAAGTCAGCAGGAAGTGGAAGAAGAAGAGTTAATTCATTGTACAGATGGGTGATCAATGTAAAATGGGGGTGGAGATGAACAATGTTGAAAATGAAGTATGGATGTCAAGTGAAGTGTTCCCAGGTAAAAAAAGATAGCTGTTATCACAAAAAAAATATGATGATAAAATCTTTTAGTTCTGTTCTCATTTAATTACTGAAGCAGCATACTGCAGGTAGGTAAGTGGTGGGGGTATCATCGAGAGATGAGAGAGTGGTGAGGAAGGTGTGATGAGCAAATTTGGTGGAGATCACACTTGTGTTTGTACACGTCCGGCTTCAAAAACTTCAGTTTTACCATGATGGGTGAGATTTTTCAAACACTGCCTATCACCAGGTGTTTTATTCCTTTATCATCTCCTCCATAAGGTTCAAATTCCTGAGATTGTGTGTGTATGCAAGCATACACATATTCATGAAAACACTGTTGTGCTGATGGTATGATAAAATGCACCCAGTTGACATTAAGACACACATAACAACAAAGCTGGCTAATTTTGCTGATAACTACATCGCAATGAGTTACAAAATCGGCCTATCTCCTGCCAACAAGGAAAAATGGTCATAAAAAAGATAACAGTATGGGCGTGGAGGGTGCATATTTTGCCAATATATATCGACACAGGATATAAAAAGTGGCAAGAAAATTGTAATAAATAAGTCAGTGTTTAATGAATGTAGTCCCTTGCACTGGGTTAGACACTCCCTTACCATATTCAGCATCAGAAATATAGTGAACTATTGGAAAACTCTTACTGAAGTTGGTCAATTTTCATAAATCTATATATATAAAACTGTAGTTGTGTGAGTGTCTGTCCCCTTCGATTTAGATTCCTAACTACTCCCACATTTTGCGGTGCAGTTTAACCAAATTCGGGTATCTTATAGTCGTGATTCATATCGAGCCTGTCTCGCTATTAGCGCGCGTCTACGATGAGTCTACGATTTTAAAAATAATTTAACATCATTTTTTATTCCATTTTAATGCATAATTTTTCGTGTGTCGATGGCGGCGGAGTTGGCGTCCAAGGTCACACCTGCACCTGTTTGCCTCTCCACCTTCTTCCCTCCCTCGTGAAGCTGCGGGGAAGGGAGTGTAATGAAATCAACGTCGTAAAGCGTTGTCAAGGAGACCAGCATTCCTTTAGAACAATGACTTCATGGCTTGAAGACACTGAGTCAACGACTTAAAAAAAAAATTACCATAATTTTTTATTCTCTTTTTAATGCATTCTTTTGCTATAACTCTCTAAAAATGCTTATATAGTTATTTCCCTTACAAACCCGAGCAACGCCGGGCGATACTGCTAGTTTTGATATAAAATGAAAAAAAAATCATCATTATTACTTAGTTTTGTGGACTTAAAAAGTGATGTATACATAGCTCTGAAAGACTTCTGTGTTCCATCCTATGCCAATGCAAAAAACAAAAAACACAGAAGAGTCAGCTTCTATACTCTGATCTGATCATAGGTTCAAATTGATATCATTAACTAATGGAGTATGATCATCTTGTGAATTACTGAAATTTTTCAAGAACGGAAGAGTAATTAATTAAAATTTTCAATCAATAGAATAATATTTAGTCTGTGTGCAACCAATTGAATTGATGAAAAAAAAAACAAAAAAAAACAAAAAAAAAATTAATTTTTTCCTAAAATTCAACTTGAAAGTCTGTCAAGCCACCTGAATTCTAATGAACTGTTTATCAAGAAATTCCTAATATCTTCTTTGGAAAATGATGTGTCTATCTACACACACACATATATATATACACACACACACAAACATATATATATCATCATCGTTTAATGTCCGCTTTCCATGCTAGCATGGGTTGGACACACACACACATATATATATATATATATATATATATATACACACACACACACACACATATAATTATATATGTATACACACTCATTTATGTGTGCTTATGTATATAGAAACATACACACATGTATGCATATACATAGATATTTACTTATAGAAAGTTTCTCATACACATAATCATATGTTCACACATGATAATGCTGATTAAGGGGAAGAAAAATAAGGAAAAAAAATGAAATAATGTCTTCTTATTCTGAATTGAACTTCAGGGAAGAATAATCTTGTTAACTTCATCATCATATAATATTTATGTGGAAAAATTCCAGCTACATTGCTAAATAGAATTATTTTAGGATTAGTTTAATCTATTCACTGACGGGTATTTACTTTCTTGAATGACCTTCGTTTCCTGGTATTTTATTTGAGTTCAAATGATTTGTGCTTTCTTTTACTGTATTATTAATTCCCTATAAACTCTGACCTATTGAGGCTTTCCATTTTCTTACTGGAATTATTAGAATTGTAACAAAAAGATATAAATCTACTTAATATACAAAATATCTGAGTTGACTTTTCTTTCTATTTCATTTTAAGTATACTTCCAAATGACACTCGCCAGAATTGTTTATATGTTTTTTTTTTGGTTTAAGAAACAAAAAACGAAACCTCATGTCCAATTTATAGTACTTCCAAAAATCTTAGTAGGATAAGATATGATTTCATTGAATATTTTGTTGTTTACTTTATTACTGAAGAATTCATACATGAAGCTACAAATCCTACAATATTGCATGTGAGAAGATATTATGATGGCAGAGTTGAATAACTACATTTCATTTTACTTGCTTTGTGAATTCTTTTTAGTTTTCATAACCACCAACCATTTTAATACCCACTTTTCTATGCTTGCATAGGTTACACAGAGTTCACTGAAGCAGATTTCCTACAGTCATATATCTTTCCTCTCTCACCAATTTGCACCTATTTCCAAGCAAGGTAATATTTTCCCATGGTCAGACATATTTCCATGGTAGATTAGAAATAAATGACACTCATTTACAACTAACATGTAATGTCACAAGAAAACAGAAATACACACACCCATGTACATACTTATTTATTTTTATACACACACCGTTACTTAGCGGTTCAGCAAACAGAGACCGATAGAATAAGTACTGGGCTTACAAAGAATAAGTCCCGGGGTCGAGTTGCTCGATTAAAGGCGGTGCTCCAGCATGGCAGCAGTCAAATGACTGAAACAAGTAAAAGAGTAAGAGTAAAAGAGTAACACCAGGCTTATTTCAATTTTCAGCTACCAAATCCACTCATGAGCCTTTGGTCAACCCAGAATTATTGTAGAAAATATTTGATCTAAGTGCCATGCAGTGTGGCTGGTAAGCAAGCTTCTTAATCACACAGTTATGTCTGTGTCACGGCTTTATGTAAATCTACATTTATTTAATTTATCTATTTTAGTAGAGAAAAGATTGATTACTGGTTCCAGTATTTGAACTAGAAAATCATAACCTGATGAGTTGATACAGTTTTTCATAGTTTCATCTCTACAACTGTCTAATCACCTTTATTGCCAAACCAAGAGATTTATTTTCATATTGTGGTTTGCATTAAAAATGTAGCTAATTTCATTACATCTGTTTCTGACATATGTTGAGGTATTTTGCTCACTACAATGGACATTTTATAAAATTGATATTTTAAATTTCATAATTTATGTTATTTTCTTTAAACTTAACAGGGTTAATATTGAGATAACTTGTAAGACTGAGCACTTTTCTTGACAGTGAGAACATAATTCTCTACATTTCTAAATTTATAAAATTCACTTCATGGCTTTACCAGAATTATGAAGGAAAATGTCAATGGAGAAATTCCATTTAAAAAAGAGAGTTTGCTAAAAAAAAAAAAAAAATCAATGTTACTTTCTCCCTTTTTCAAAACACACTTCAATGAATTTCTTTCTTTCAAATGTTTTAATAACCAACTCTATAAATTTAGCTTATTGAAAATTTAATATGGATGGCTTTCTATAACTCTAGATTATTTAATAATTTAGTACCTTTATAAATTAATAAGATCACTTAGATATAAATTTACTAAATGCAGAAAATTGAGATCAAGCAGAATTATGTTTAAAAACTGGGTGACATAATGTTTGTGCTGCAGTTTTGAGTTAAGCCAACTTTTAAAACAAACATTCTAATTAAGATTAATCAAATATTTCTCCTCTCAAACTAACTTGTTATTAAGAAAACATCTAGCATTATGTATATATATATATATATATATATATAGATAGATAGATGGATGTATGTGTGCATGTGTGCATTTGTGCATATACATGCACAAAAGGGTGTGTGTGTGTGTTTGTATATACATGTCCAACATTTCATTTCTTTGCTTTCACATCAGCATTTAACAAGATGCTTTCTACATGCACTTGATTGCAGATTACAAGCTCACTTATTGTATTCTCTTCTCTAAGTTGCATAAAAACGCTTTTTTAAGAGTTTCCATAACTGAAGTTTATATTTTACCTATTCTTTGCAGTGCATCTTAACATATTTTTGCTGGTAAGCTGATGATAATACAAATGTATAACTTCCATTTTAATTAAAATTGCACGATTTCACAAAAAACATTTTATAGCATTTAAGACTTATTCACTATACATCAAGATAAAAGCAATTCCATGTTGCCATATTGCAAAAAATTAAGAATATATATAACTTAATCTGCTGCATTCACTTCATTTCCAGAAGTCCCTCTAGTGGTCAACCTGAGACCAAAATTTAAAAAATTTGCTTTACTATTTGATCAAGACTCTTTTGTTTATGAAATGCAAGTGACAGCTGGTACACAGCAGTCAATCAATCCTATGTTAAGCATGTCATGCACAAGGATTCCAAACCAATTGGTACTGTTAGGTACAGTTCATCTGGCAAGCTTCCACTCAATTTATCTCCCCAATTTCACTCAGAAGGCATGAAGTAACTCAATGTTATGATAAAACACACTTTGCCAAAATGCAATGCTGTGAGATCAAACCTCGCTCCTTGTAACTATGAATCAAACTTCTTAACTACTTGGCTGTGACTGTGTACAATACTAAGCATACAACACTATGGAATTAAACTTCACTAATAAATAGAGGACTATAGTGGAAACTCTAAAAAAATTGAAGCAAAACAGTACACACAGAGATTGCAGCAAATCCAATAAATAAACTTAGCATTGATAGAAATTAAAATAGTTAACAATATTTGTCTCTTAAAATGAGCTTAACTGCCCTTTAATTTATAATTTTATCCATATCATTCTTTTCATAAATTATTTGATTTTTCTATGTTTTTTACAGTAAAGGAATAAATTATTGTTTAATTGGATTTAAAAATTTGCAAGAATTATCATAGTGGCATACTGTTATTGTTGTTTTAGCTGAAGTTACTGCAAACTTGATATTCAGAATTATGTTTATTTTCTACGAAGTAACATACATCTTCTCTATAGCACTACTTAAATGAATCTTTCAAATTTGAGTGATAATATCAACTTTACTGCTTGTCTGTAAGTGTTTACTGCTCCAGTGTTGAATTGATTGAATTCTTTGCTTCTTGTTTCATATGTGTTGTGTGTATTATAAAAATATTTATCTGACTAAGCATACACATAAATTTCACTTCATAACCTCATGGTTCTAGGTTCGATCTGAATGTGTAGGATCTTTGGTAAAAGTTTGGATTACCATAGTAGTGCTTCAGTATGGCCACAGTCATAATATTGTAACTAGTAAAAGAAAAAAGTATCAGACATACTTTGATTTTACAAATTTGGAGCCAAGTTACCAAAGCGATTTGGCCTTTGAGAAATCATCATAAAAATAAGCTAGCATAAAGAACTTCTCATTTATGAAGACTTGCTGGGAACCTTTGAGTTATAATGCTGAATAGAAGCGAACATGCAGTTGAAATAAGCTATTATCTACGTATGATTAGTTCAGTTATGTCCGTAGTTATTAAGAGTGATGAAATTGAGCAACAAGCATAATGATGATGGCGAGGAAGAATGGAAGATGAATAATGTTAATAATAACAAGACAAAGAACAACAAAAACAAGAAAAAAGAGCTAACGAAGTTGATGATGAAGACAAGATATTGATGAAGAAGAAAAGTCAAGAAGAAACTATTATCAATTGGCTAGTAATCCATTCAGTAGCATGCAACACTGACATAAAATGCTCAAGGCTATTACAGCATGCTGTGTAATGAAGAATACAGTTTAATTTAAATTTGAAATGTCCACTTTACAAAGATAACAAAGATGTCGGCTGGAGGAAGTACATCTCATACATCTAAATATCAAAACATTTCTAGATAACATTAATGCCAGAGGATAGTAGAAAGGTTGTACTGTCATAAGCCATTGAAATATTTATTATTAAAGCCAAGGCTACATGGCCAGAATCACCTACATTAGGATTATCCTAACATATGACTGTACACTCTGTTCCATGCCTGTACTTTGCACACACAAGAGCATTAGATGTGTATGTGCATATATATATATGTAATAAGTATGTGTGTGCAATTATTTAAATTTGAGTGCATAATTGGGTGGGGGTGTATATTATATTATATAATATGTACTAGTTGTAAAAAAGTAAAACTTAAATCAGAAATTGATCAAAATGTAAAATCTTTATATGTTCAGATATAATTCGTCCAGCTACTAGAAGGTATTTAAGCATAAGATCTTTATGGGATCTTAAAGAAAATTACCATAAATATTCAATCCTGAAATCTAAGGAGGAAAAATGTTGTCTAAGATTAATGCTTTCCAGAAGCAAATACAGCCAATTTCCCAACAGGTATAGCATAATGGAAGGTCATCAGGTTCTCTTTTAGTGGATAGCTTAACATATGTTCTTGACGTTGTCAATGAAATCAATTTGAATAGATGAACACTTGCAATATGTATATTTTAACTTAAGCATTATGGGAATAAAATACTGATTTCCAGCGTAAGTATACACATATACACGTAATTAAATGAATGTATGCATATACATAAATAAATACAGGTTTAAATGACAAAAAAAGAAATAAAAAGTGTATTTGATGAAGCAAATGCTTGAGGAAAGTGGAGAAAAGGTGTATGCTTAAGAGTGAAGAAGTTAAGTGAAATGTGTATATAGAAATGGATAGATAGATAGAAAGGAGGGACAAATAAATATTACTTGTAAATAAAAAAATACAGCTTCAAATAAGTGTTTAAATAAATGAAGGAAGCAAAAATACATCACAAGTGAATTGAGAAAATAAAAAGAGAATGTGTTTAACCCTTTAGCATTTAAACCGGCCATATCCGGCCAAAAGTATTCTGCCTGTTTTATGTTCAAACTGGCCAGATCTGGTCTCTCACACCAACCCTACAATATCGTTTTAAAAATTAACAGCTACCTCATCAGAATCTCATAGCTACAAGATAATGCCTGATTAGTTCAAGGCAATGTGGATAAAAAAGGATTAATTTTGGCAGAATAATGTGAACACTAAAGGGTTAAACAAGATTATAAACACATTGATGGTAATGATAGCAAGAATGGTTAGTAATTTGCATATTTCCAGAGAACTGAGCCAAGAAACTTAAAAGCAATAAAAGAACTTCAATAAAGAGATTGTCTGAAAGTATTTCAAAGCATCTTTTTAGATGTGGTTCCCATGTTAGAATCCTTTTACTTAAATAGATTGGTTCTTTTATTCATCAAATTCAATTCCATTTTTAACTTTCAATTAAACATCACTGCTTTGCATGTTTACATACATACACATGCTCTCCTGTTGATATCTAAATATCAATGACAGTCTTGTTTTTGAGTATGAAAGTGAGTATTTCTGCCAACCAAATGACCACCAACTTGTGACCAGATTTTATCAATGACCAGCTTTTGTTTTTATTAGGAAACAAGACAAGAGAACAGTTATAAATGCTAACTCTTCTGCCAGCAAAGAATGTACCAGCCAATGTCAAATTAGTATTTAGTGACTTTGGAATAAGGGTTTGATGGATTCAGAGACAAAAGAGAATTTGGAGAGGTAAGATATGAAAGAGCCTTTGATTGGCTTAGATTCAGAGAAATTCTACTTGGTACTTATTACAAAAAAACTGAGCATAAAAGAAGACTGGAATTTTCTTCAAAGAAACTTGCCAAGAACTACAGATCATGTTTGTGGCTAGTGCAAGGTCCCAATTGTGTTTATACAATGAAAATGTCACATGTGCTCTTATTAATGCCAAAAAGACAGAGGTATGGAAGTGCTGCTTTGAGAGGTTATTAAGGAGAGAGAGAGAGAGAGAGAGAGAGAGAGAGAGAGAGAGAGAGAGCTGAAGTAGACCTAACAAAGGGATCAACCATCCAATTTGACAGCAACATGGTGGATACAATTAAGATAGGAAAGCAGGGAAAGCAGCTGGCCCTTTGGGGATAGTTGTTACTGACTAAGTGGTTAAGTGAGTGAACAAGTTGAAGAATATAATGAAATTGAGATAAATTTCAGATTCTCTATAGCAGTAAGAAAAAAAAATATTTTGAAAACATTCAGGAAATATCAAGAAAACAGATAGAACATAAAGATACAAAAGTTTAAATAAGATGAAAACTAAATGAATAAATGAAAACAAATTGAACATTCAAATGAAAAATATAAGAATAAGACAATGGTCTTTGTTGATAATAAAGGAACTGAAGAGTTGAGAAGGTTAATTAGAATAAAAAAAAAAATGTGACAAGCAAGCTAGGAATAAATGAATGGTTATGTTACATGCTGAGAATAAATTAAACCAGTGATAAACTCTAATGATATCAGTGAATGACTAGAAAGAAATTTTAAAGGGGAAAGATGATTAAAGTTATGAACTTGTTGCAAGTGGTAAATGTGATGATGAATGTAGAGGTGTTGATAAAACAAAGTGAAAAAAATTTTTTTAAAGAATCAAAATAAGAAATAGCCATTGACTCTTATAGCTGGAAAATGAAGCAGTTGAGATAATGAAATCTGGATTTAAGAATAGCAGCTTAAGCTTTTGAAGACATGTGGCTCATAAATACACTATTTAAGGCTTATTTAATTTGCCATTTCAAACAGCATCACATGAGTCAGCAAAAGAAATCTGTTTAGTCTGATACGAACAGCAGCTAAATTTCCTTCAAATCTCAGGCACATTTACTGCACAACACACATTCATATATAATGCACAGCTTAAATTACAGGCAGTAAAAATCTCAGAAAGAATATCTCTCATACACATCAACTTTTCTTTAGCATGATAATGTACAGGAAAAGGAGTGGTTAGTCACATTTGTTATAATTGCTGTATAAAATACATAGGAAAAGAAATAATTCATACATTCTAAACAAACCAAAAAAAGCAATATTAAAAATATCCTTTGAACTGTGCTGGCATGTCTCTAAAAAAGTGCACTAGCAGTAAGGTCAACAATGTAAAGAATCAGACAGTTATGATTTTCATTTAGAAAATCTAATTTTGAGAACGATAGTTTACTTAAATAAGCTTATACTCAAATTTACTATTCACTTCATAGAGTGAGGCACAAATTGTGTTGTCATAGAACAAAGTGTTTATTGCTTAAATGTGAACTTTCTAAAACCAAACTTTTTAAAGTTTACAATCTTTTTAAAGTTGATCTTCAGATTTTTATGCTTTAAACATCAGACACTCAGAATCTAATATATAGCGTTTGATTTTGTATGAAATATATATTGTTTGATATAATTTCATAATCATTTAATATGCAAGAGGAAGTGCCGATGGCATGGATTTGTTTGCAGCAGATCTGAAGAAAGACCTTCTTCAGAGGCATGTGTAGAATAAAAGAGGCAGAGTCAGGTGCTGAAATTTCAGTAGGCTGTGGATGACTCAGTTGTGGTCTTGAGCTGCACCTTCTTAGTCAGTTTTGTCTTGCATTGTCATCATCCACTAGATGGAATGTCATTGACATCAACTCTTGTCTTCTGCATCAGTTTACCCCTTTACTGGGGTCTTGAAAGTGTTTGCTAATTTTCATTCTGGGTTCTCTTTTTTTATTTTACCACCAAGGAGGTCCTATCATGAGTACTAGACTATTACACTCTTCTTCCCTATGACAGGGAAAGACCATCACTGAGCACTTAATAATATAATTAATATCCAGTTTAATATACAATCTACATAGTAGATATTTTCTTTTACTTTATTAGATGGTATATGTATATTGTCATTGACATAGCTAATTAGAAAGCAGTCGATGCTCTCATACACAGTCATCTTACAAGAAAATTTCATTTTCTTTTCTTCCTATGAATCATACATTTTTGTTAATATTCAAGCAGCTATGCATTTAATAGTGATTGTATTCAACTTATAATTGCAATGAAATAATATATTTTTATAACAAGATGAAATATTTTGTGAATTTTCAAAAATCCTCATACATTATTTCATTTCAATGATATCCTTTCCAGTTTCTTCCAAATTCATATTCATCTAGAAAAACACTGATCTAAGGATCTTCAAGATGGGTATTAAGTTACATGTTTGTTAACAGACCAAAAAAGGGTGCAAAACTCATAATCAAGAACACTACCCTGTTCTTTATTAGATTATTTTATAAAATGCAATATTGAGCATAAGTGCACTTGACAAAACACGAATGGTGTTTCAGCTGAGAAAATCTTCCAGAGAACTAATGTTTTGTAGCTATCATCCTACATAAAAAAATAAATAAATAAAAATTCTAATTCCCTCACCATACTGAAAACTTCACATCCTATGATTCTGGGTTATGGATTTGTGCTTGTACATGGTTTTCCATTGAACAGGCAATTTCAAAGACAACCTATATGCTTAAGCATAGTTTAGACATTAATTTATTTTTGTAACAATACGAACAAAAGAACTTATTAATTTTTCTATGCATCTTAAAAAAATTGCTCAACTGAATCACAAGGTAGGAGATAATTTGGTTTCGTCCAACTGTAATTATATTCCAGTTATTCTCAATAGGTAATAAATGAATATAATATTAAAACCTACTTAAGAAGCCTGACCCTACTGTCACTGTTTTACAGAAGACATATAATAAAACTGGTCCATTTTATTATGCATCATGTTTATATATTGTTGTTCAATAAAATGCAAGTTTCCATAGCATAGTATATCTCTTATTCTTTAATTACAGTGTAAGCATACACTTTATCTCCATATCCATTTTGCATCAGGTTTATCACGTTCCAAATTATTACAATCTAGTCATATTCCGCTACAATGTCTCTTCTATGTTTGCCCAACAGACATCTTGTTGATACTTTGATAAACTAACTACCAATTCCTATTGATATATTTCCTGACTAAAATGAGTCAATCAAACGGAAGGGCTCTTGTAATGATCAGGTTTGTATTTCTGAAAACCTATCCAAAAACCAACATTCATATTGTAGACAGTCCGACTAAACTGTTGATTACATATAGGCTGACCAAAACTTTAAATGCAGTCTTTATCAATTTAGTAATGTGAGATTTAAAAATACAAAAATACAACCAAATAAAAGTAATTCTTCATAAACTTGCTTTTCTTTCATCAACTCAAATACTCTCAGAACTACTAGATATCACTAACAACAGATAAATACCATGTCATTCTGTATGCTCAGAAGGTTCAACATCATTCTTCAGTGAGGATTGGGTAATGTTCTAAGATAATTTGAAAGTACGTGTCTTGATATGAATAATGCATCTATAATATGAGATCTTTTCTTGATCTGAATCTTAAGAGCTGTGATTTATGAGCTTTCTGTTGTTCATGATCAGTGTTCTTTTTTCTGACAAGTTAAGCTATGTCACAGTCAAATATTTTGCATGACAATCTAAGACAATTGAGGTAAAGTTTATTCTGGAGAGACAATACAAACCACAAACTTGTAAACTAAGAATGAAAGTATTCACATTCCTTAACATACATACACATAGTTAATACAAGCCATCTATCATTACAAAGTTCAACAGGAACACACAATGGAGTATTGTTCCTACATATGAGATGGTACTACTGCAGCACTAACAGATATCCTAAATTCACTCAACTGATTAGCATAAGATCACATACAGTCATACTCCAACCCCTGGCTCACAGATATGCTCCAGGTTTTACCCTGGAAACATGCTCCAATCATAGGCTTACTGTCTCCTCCTTTTGCCTTTTCCACAGCAAGCAATAATACCTTGTATTGCTCGAAGATGGATGGTTTCAGGTTATCTTCATATAGGCACTCCAAGCATAGTCTCGTCTCATCTCTTCTTACCTATACTGTATTCAACACATCTATGCCCCACACTAACCACTATGCCAAGTCCTTTTCTCTCCAGAATATCAGCCCTCTGGAATCTCCTCACAGCTCATATCTTTTCTACAGTTATCAACTTGCCACAGTTTAAGTGGAACATTAATAGCATCAATCCCCTCTGTTTTGGGTAGGTTTGCAAAGCCCATGGGCACTGCCCCTTTCTCCAGACCCAGTATGTGAACAACAAGAAAATAAAAGGAAGCAATAAGTTTAAAGTAAATGATTACATGTCCAAGTAATATATTAATTTCATTTGTATGGGCATATCTATTTTTAATATGGATGCTTTATGTAAAACATCTGGCATTTTAAAGAGGAATAAAACTAATATTTATTAGTAAATTTTTTTTAAAAATGTAATTTCAATTTGCAATTGTTTTAAAATTTAAAACAAATTTCCTCAGGTTAACTTATTTTGATAAAAAAATGTTTTTAATAAAATATTTTTATTTGCAGCTTACCTGAGGAAATTTGGTATATTAATATGATGAAGTGAAAGCAATGACAATAAAAATTATTGAAATGTAATTAGAATTTTTAGCAGATGAGAGGAAAAATACACATTCCAATTACTGATGAAGAAAAAGGACTTCAGAATTAAACTGAAAAACAATAATAATGATCAAATTTTGTCTTAGAATTTATAGTACTCACCTTATGAGTGTTCAAAAATTCTACTGAACATGGTAAAATTGCCTTTCGCCCAGCAACTACTGTAACATTTCGGGCAGGAACTATAAAACTTGGCTCTCGTGGATTTTCTCCCGCTATAAACACAAAGAGAAAAAAAAGATTTGTAAGAAGAGACTCATCATTAATTGATTAAATGTAATAATTAATTATATCTATGTATACATGTCAGTGTAGCATCATCATCATTTAACATTTGCTTTCCATGTTGCCATGGGTTGGACAGTTGTGACATAACATGAAATACTTACCTTGAAACAGACCAGACCAATGTAAATAGATACTAAAACTTTATAATGATCAGCAAATACCTCTTGTGCTTGATCAAAATACCTCTAGGGCACAATTGCTTAAAATTTAGTGTTCACACCAAGAATAGTAATGTTCTCTAATTGCTTCATACCAAGAGATGAGTTGAATGATACCTCCATGTGTTTACTTGATCTGCTAAAAACAGCAGTTAATCTCCTTCAAATCATATCTACTAGTATATTAATAGGAGTCAAGCTTATTGTAGATATTGCATTAGATACACTATATTTTAAAAGGGATGAAATGGGGTTTATCTGAAATGCAATCTGCTCAGTCAGAGCTGACCTGAGTTAAACAGCAGCCTAGAATTTCAACAGCATCATGATTTTATTTTGCCTCGGGGAAGGAGCAGTGACTGTTGCCTTTGCAGGCCCCTTTAGTCCAGTAAGATTTATGTCATTAAACTATTTAAAGTCAACACATGCTAGGAAGGTATAAACAAGGAAGGAATTCCAGAGAGTCAATTTTCAGGGAAGGAAGGACTGGGCTTTATGATTAGTGCAGGCTGGAGTTTGGGCCAGAACAAGAAAGAAGTGAGTAAGAGAAATGAGGGGATATTGAATGCTGTAATGTAGATAACATTAGAGTAAAAAGTAATAGATGTAAACCAAATAGATATAAAGTCAGTTACAGCAATGGTGAATGAATGATAAAATGCATATATATATATATTTATATGTCTGTGCATCCATGTGTATATGGATGTCATACAGATGTGCATACGATAGATTTGGAATAATGCTTAATAATTAGCTATCATTTAGATGCCAAAATATTCTGACAAGTATAAGTTTTAATAACATTTACATATAATTACCAGAAAGAAATTAAAAGAAATTTTGACATAATAACAAATATATGCATATAATATTTATAGAAAAATATTCAGGAAAACAATGAATTGGTCGTCAATTAGAAATACAACTATAGGTAATCTGCAATTTTTCTTGTTTCCATTAAGTTGATAGTTTTCATTAATTTGAACTGATAATCAGCCTAAAATATGACATAAATATATCAGGATAAATTTCGATATTTTCCATGCCACATTGATGCAATTATTTCATTCATTTTTATTATGTTATTACACGATGCAGTTTTCATAATTTTATTATGTTATCAGTCAAAACCAAACAGAACAGAGTTATTCAGTATGAATTTTAGTACATCACTAGCGATGGTGTGTACACACACGTATAAATATACATAGATACATAAGTATATATATATATATACTTCTTTGCACTGCATAACAAAGACAAGACACGATGTAGGTAAAGACATTTGAGAAATTTGAAAAGTTAGCACGAAACCGGTAATTTCTTCAAAAACTATGTTACTATATGAAAAATTTTATAACATTCTTCTAACATAACAACTTAAATATATTCTTTAACCTTATAAAACAAGCCTTCTGTAGTTTTTTCACTCTTTTCTATTTTCTATATATCCAACCACATGCTTTCACACACCAACTCTCTCACATATATATATATATATATATATATATATAGAGAGAGAGAGAGATCTATGTGTGCATGTGAATGTTTATTTGTACATATCTACTATATGCATATGACCTCACTCCTATTGTGGAATATAAAGCAGAACTGGAACATAAATTTCTGTTATGGAAGTAAAACCTAAAATCAAAGAGCTTTAAAGTTAAATTAGCAAAGACCGAAAGTTGTAGTTAGCAAGAAAATGAATAAGACTCTTTTTCTACCAGGTAAATGGTCTTGCTCAGTATGTAGGGACAGTGCTGGAAGGAATTCTATTGAATGCACAATGCACTTGGTGTAAGCTTTGGACACATAAAAGATGCAGTGGAATCACTGGTAGGTGAACAAAGTAGTCTTGTATGTGGCAGACATCCAAGAACAATAAATACACAGGTATTAGCTTTTTCTCAGAAGTTGTAGGTATTTTCTGATACCTAGGTGACTAAATTAGCCATGGAAGAGGATGTTCTGAAAATATTATTGCTAGAATAAGAATAGAATGGAGAAAGTTCATAGAGTTATTACCTCTATTGGCAACAAAAGGCTTCTTTCTGAGTGGGACTGAACCCGAAACCACATAGTTAAGAAACAAGCTTTTTAACCACACTTCCATACCTAAACATACATATCAGATGGTTTTATTTCAATTTCTATGTCACAAGACTTTGGTTGGCTGAGGGATAAAGTAGAAGTTACTTATCCACGGTCTCATGCACTGTGATTGAATCTGAAACCACATGGTTTGGAAGAAGGTTTCTCAACCACACCCATTCCTTAGATAGGCAGACATACAGACATGCAGGTGAAGAAGATGGAAAAATTTGTAACTTCACCTGAAGTATTTGAATAGCATGTCTGCAGTGAATTGTATAGCTGTGCTAAGCACTTCACTTTTTTATTCTGTTATCCATTGGATTGCGGCTATGCTGGAGGACAGCCCTAAAGGGTTTTACTCAATCAAAATATACGATTTGAGAGAGAGAGAGAGAGAGAGATGACTACATCATGCATTAACATGGTCATTGTCAACTAACAAGGAGAATCTGTTGAAGTACTTGAAACAAAATTAAAGCAATTTAAAAAAAAGAAAATGCTAATCTACGTAAGTTATTTGTGTATTTATATTTTAAAACATTTTAAATATGAAAAAAAGAAAAAAAGTAATTATATTAAATATTTGGAGAGCTTTTTCAGAAGGGTTTTAAAGAGCAATGGATTCTTGAATTTCCAGTTTTCAAGTATTTGTTTTATTTTATTTAGAATAACTTTTTGCTCCTTTTTCTTTTTTTTTTTTTACCTTAATATGTAAACTAACTGTTTTATTATAGTTAGTTTCTAGGATTTGGAATTAAAAAAAAAATTGAATATATAAAAAAAAAAGATATTAGGAAAGCAAGAAACAAAAAGGCAAAAAGTAAATAAATATAAGGATAAATATTTTCTTTTTAGCTTCCAACCATAAATAGGCATTCATTTGTTAATTAATATGACATCTCCATCTGTTGAGAGGAACAAACCAGTTTCAAGTGAATTATATTTTGGTAAGACTAACATCAACAATACCATTTCCATAATGAATAAGATCAATACCATATTTAAAGTGAACAAAGAGAACTGGTTTTATATTGGAAATTAAAATAGTGAAAGGCAGAGAGAGAGAAAGTGGGGTTGGAGAGAAAGATAAATGATATTATGTTAATACACAATATAAACATAAAACAAGGAAAAGAAATTCAATCTCTGAAAATAAGTATTATTAATGTTATTTATTTACTTACATTATTAATAAACACAATCTAAGTTTTGAACACTAAGCAAATTGAAAAGAGTTTCTTTTCAAAATGTCCTGTTTCGGTATACTACCAGCAAGATTTATTTTACCTAACTGAATGATTTCTTGGTACTTGACTGTACTTATCAAACACTGTTAGTGATACCAGAAATACTGTGCATTCTTTCTGACCACCCAACCTTCCTTCCAAAAGTGATTACATGCTGGATCAAGCTATAATCTCCATAGAAACTAATGCATGCATTAACTATGAAGAATAAAATAGTTTACTCAGACTGATTGGGAACCATATGTGTGTGTGTGTGTATGTGTGTGCATGCATGAGTGTGTCTGTGCGTATGTATATATATATTTATTTGTGTGTTCGTGAAATCATATATTTTCATGTGTATGCTTAGAAAGCAGATGTTTTTATTAGTATAAGATGTACTTAAAGTGCTTGATAGATGAATTCATTCACCCAGCTCAGAACTACCTGCCTAAAGTATGTTTTTTTTTCTCTTCCTTTCAATGCATAAGTAAATAAATAGACAAAATAAAGAATAAAATGATCATGAAATTGCTACACATGTTCGAGAATAATGAAAATACTTTGAAACACAAATGATGAAAACATATAGCTATTCTTTTTGATGTGAAGAAATTCAAGAATAATAGTAATTTCTGAAGACAAAATTATAATGTAGCTTGAGTAAACTGGTATAGAAATAAGGGCCCAGTCGGATTTTATCTATTTTAAAGCATTGAGTTACAAAGGGAAAAATTTGTGAAATAGTAAACAAATACTGAGATACAGAAGCCAAAGAAACAAAATGCAGAGCCCAGAGAATTTGGGTAAATTCTTAAATGAAAGACAAAAAATAAAAGAGGGGAAAATGAGGAAGACAAAGATAGGTACACTATCAAACTGAACCTTTTATTTAAAATGCGAATAAACTGAGAGACAGGGGAAATGGGAGATGGGGAGAGAAAGGGGAGACTGTATGTGAGTGTGTGTGGATGTACAAGTTTAAACAATTGCAGAAATATTTCTTTTAATCATGTGTGTGTGTGTGCTTGAGAGAGAGAGATAGAGAGAGAAAGCGAAAGGGAGAGAGGTTTACTAATATGTGTATATTAGCAATAAAGTATAAGCATGTGTATCAATATAAACACACTTCAATATAGAGAAAGAGTGACAGAGCAAGGCACAGGAAAGTTTGTATTTGTTTTAACTAACCAAAACATTAAGAAACATCCAACACTACAGCAGCTTAACTGGTATGTATATAGACTATTATTCTGTGCATTCTCATTTCTTTATAACATATATATCGTCAGATTTTTTTTGTTATTATTTTCCTTTTTTTTCTTTACATCTTTTAAATTCTGATATTTTCTCTCAGGAAATGTAGGTTGGTAAAAGCAGGAGAGTAGTTGGGAAGAGAGAAGAGCAAAAATATGGACAGTGGGAAGTAAGGAAAGCAAATGAATGACAAAGCTAAAAGAAAGTATGGTTTTAGTGAGAGAAAAATCAATGTAATCCTTCAATATATATTTGTTGCTGTCAGCTGCTTTTTGCAGAGATTTTATGCTTCTAATACTATGTATGTTGTAACAATTTATGGTTAACTATTTCCTTGGTATCTTTCTGTTGTAGAAATGGAACCATTCTTTTGAGAAAATACTTCAGTCATATTCTGTTGATTCAATGCTACCATTACAGTAAACAGTATGTAATAAAGAAAATAAATTTAAATAGCTTTAACTTTCCAACTAAAAACTTTCATTTTTTTTTGTTTTTATATATAGCATTTTTACTGTTGTATTTCTGTTAAGTATCTCCAATTAGTCTGTTATACATGGTTAGATAATCACTTAAATTATAGGAATGAACTGCTCAATCAAGATGACAAATAAATAGAGTGAAAATTTGATTATTAGTTCAACTCATACCTTTTCATGGGTCTTAGAAATGCTATATCATTCACATTTACACTAACTATATTCTCTCTTTCCTCTCATATCAAAAATTAATCATACATCGATGGTTATCTCTGATCAGAGAAGTCAATCAAGTGATTATTGTCATATTTGTAAGAATAAATAAAATATTTGAATATTTTATTTGTAAAAATGTACAAGCAGCTGAATAAGAAATACACTTCCCAACCATATGGTCTTAGGTTCAGTCCCCCAGTTGGGTACCTTGGGTGTGTTTATTATAACCTTGGGTAAGTTGATATGGTCGATGGAAATTGAAAGAAGTTAATTACAAAAGAATAAGTCCCGGGATCGAGTTGCTCGATTAAAGGCGGTGCTCCAGCATGGCCGCAGTCAAATGACTGAAACAAGTAAAAGAGTAAAAAGAGAGTATATGGCTTTTATGTGAGAGTGTGAATTTGTATATTGAAATTTGCAAGCTGATTGAAAATAAAAATCCAATATTCAGGTAAATGGTTTCATTATCCATAACCTTCTATAAAAATATGCTCAACCATTGAGTTATTTATTGCTTGAAGGGCTAGGGGAAATACTACCTTGATTAGAAACAGGTGGAGGTTCGCAATAGGAGGAACATCTATCATTAGAAAATCTGCCTCAAAAAAGTTCAGTGAAAATTAAAATAATGATGATAATGATACACACACACATATACGTAGATGGTAATAAAGTAACACATGAATTGATAAGGAAAATAAGACAGGGTAGAAAATGCTAAGATAGTTTTATCATGTAGTACATTTTAGTACCAGTTTCTATCTTTTAGACTTTTCCAAGTAAGTTGTAAAAGTCTACTCTTAGTTGAAAAAGTCTAAAAGCCGGAAACTGGTATTAAATGTACTTCATGATAAAATTATTTTAGCATTTTCTACTTTGTCTTAGTTTCCTTTTATATATATATACACACGCACACACATACATACATGCAATTAAAGTTTCGCATCCATAAAGCTCTAAGCTTTATAGATGACTCACCAAACAGTAATGGTGGAGGGCGTATAACCTATCTTCAAACTGACAGTAGAAAACCGTCATGATCAGTTAATTTGTAAACAAAGAATAATATACACTTTTTTAGCTTTAAACAGGATGGGTTATCTTCCTTAGATCAGTCCGATTGGTAAATCTTATGGACTGACACCATTGACTGGACATATATTTAACTGCATGTAAATACATTACTGCTCCATATTTTAGAGTGTGCTTCTTTTTCGGATATATGATCCACTGATGATACATATATACATATGTACACATACACAGAGCATACATCTCTGTGTGTGAGAGTCTACTATATTATACCCATATTTTATGCCTTATGTATCTTAAATATTATTGGAGTTGTTACCTTCTGAAGACTGCTTTGGTTCTGTAATCCAATATACGTGTGTGTATACATGTGCATATATATGTATGCATGTGTACATACACATTTTCAGATAAGTTGTGTGGAGCAACGTGAAATGATGTTCCTTGTGCAAGGATACAATATGGCACTTAGTGTAGGAATCAGATTCATAACCTTATGATTGTAAGCCCAATTCTCTAACTACTAGGCACTTGTCTTCACATATTTTCCTTATAATTGATATATCTCTATCCATTACAAAGGTAATAAGCACCCTGTGTAATTGTATTCTTCTACAGTGTTAATTTTAAAATCTTCCTTTTGGCCTAGAAGCAGCTGTGATAAATTACTTTCATTATCACCACTATACCAAAGAGTGTTCATTATGGGTGAATCTCAAATGCTAACACTTCAGGAATCTCATACGCTAGATAAACTGAGCCATTCCATATTTCAGTAGCCAAAAGATAATTCAATCTTCTCAACATCCAAACACTGATCCCTAATAAGTGTTGTTCTGTTTACTGTGAGATGTCATGATCAAACATTTGCAGATATCCACAGGGAGTATATCATGGTACTTGATTATAATTTATGGGCTCATGCACCTTATATTTCCACAATGGAGCATAACTAATCTACATCAATGTTCTTTACGTTCTTACGAGTTCAATACAGAATAACAGCCACTCATTTTCTATAATAAAAATAAAAAAAAACAAGAGCACTCAGAGAGAGAAAACTTTGGCCAAGGCAACACCAACGTCCTCCCAACAATTAGCCAAAGATGATTTTTAAAATGAGAATATCTGAAATAAACTTGACTGCTCTCACAAACGAGAATACTAAAAATGAATCAGATCGCTCTCAAAACTTAAGTAAAAGAAAACAACTCCAGATAATCCAGAATCCTTGGCTAGTACCAGATAGATCCCAAAATCTTATCCGTACATGCCAGTCACAAGGCCAAACATCCCTGAAAGTTTCATCCAAATCCATCCAGTATTTCTTGAGATATCTTGTCCATGGACAAAGAAACAAACGACTGAGAACAATACCTCCACCTTCGCTAAGGCAGAAGTAATTATAAAAAGATACTTCTGCAGCAGAAGTAATATGATATCAGTCTTTCAGACCAAGAAGTGCTTGATGTGTTAAGATAAACATTATATTACAAGTTTTTAAAACCATTTCACGTTTGTGATCATATCCCTCTCCCAAAACAAATATATGATAATTTAGGGTCAGTTTAAAAAGAGAAAAAGAGAAGCCTTAGTATAATAACTGTAGTTTCTAAGAGAATACTTTTCACTCACAGATGCAGCTACTTAGATACACAATTATATAACTTCAATTGTACACGAATTGAGATGCATGTAAATATAACCCAGATATTTTTACACACCAAAGTACACTTCAAAACAAACGACAAAAAATAAATTCTTATATATATATATATATATATATATATATATATATGTATAAAAGAAACTCAAACAAAAGTATTCAGCAAGAGGTATCAAGCCCATATCATACATAAATAATTGGGTTTATCTTGAAATGACTTATATGTCACACAGTTGAAGCAATTGGCTTCTGTAAACATTTCTTTCAAGACACTTCTCAACAGCCAATCAAAACTTCAGAATGTTAAAAGGTAACAAAGATTGTATATTGTGATTTGTAAGACTTTCATTTGGTATTTTTGCAAAAATCAACAACATACACATTCAACGAAAATGATAAAGGAAAAAGATATATGACATTTGATGTTAATCATTTAGAAGCCAAAAAGAGAAGTGTATATTTTTTCTAAAATTGAATTGGTAATAATATATTTGTTTCTTTTTTTTTTAAGCTCTCACTTATAATTTGAAAGAATTTTAAAATTTATTTTACATTTTACCAATGTACCAAGTTGCATAAGTGTTACTGTATATATGTTTGTGCGTAATAGTTTGACTGTGTTTTCTCAGGTAGTGACAAAATCTTTACACTAAACTTTACACAAATCTTTACACTAAAATTTACACAAATCTTTACACTAAAATCATTTTACAATAAATAATAGTTTGAAAAAAAAATAACCACAAAATACCATTTTCAAACAGCAATTTGTTAAAAATGATGGGCTTTGTAATTAACTCAGAAAACATTCCCTAATATTGCAAGGTAAGAACTTCAGACTATTACAAGCAGCACCCATGAGAGTTCCACAATCCATTTTATGGTACATTGATAGCCATAAAAATCTTATTGGTTGATAATAATATTTTGTCATTTCCTTCCTAATACTTTGATTAATTTGTAGGAAATCTTGCCAATTCTCTTCTAGCTTGTTTTACCATTCTGGCCTATTATCATTGTTTATATTTTGATTTCTTTCTTTATTAACAATTCTCATTCTTTTGCTATTATCTTCAGCTTCATTGTTCAACATACAACACTTTCTAGCTTCATTTTTATAATATTCATTTCATTCCTTTCATCCTAAGTTAATGCCTCTTTTCATTTTTGATTCTCCACTCTTTATTTCTAATTCTTATCTTTGCCCTTTCCACAATCTTTTCCCAAATCTTCTCTGCATCTCTCAATTCACTTCTCACTGTTGCATTCTGATCATTATCTGCCATAACAAACACTGTATTGGTAATAAAATAATTTAAGAAGCACTTGATATTATATAGTGGGTAATACACATATCCAGAATATATTGCTGCATATCTTTTATGAAGAAGGTTAGGATCATAATTATAAATATATATATAGACAGTTGGAAAAACTCCAGATCAAGGATATACTATTATAGCCATTCTATGTAGGAAGTTAGGAATAAGGGTTACTAATATATAGATAACAGAATAGATAAATATTCAATCTTCATGACAATGCCTAACTCTAAGATGCATGCATTAAATTGTTGAGAAAATAGAGTGTCAAACAAATGCTACTAGCATACACACACACACTGACACATGTAAATGCTCATGTGTCAGTGCATTTACTGACACACATGCGCAAATATGCATACCCACCACGCACATATACACACAGGTAATTATTGCCTGAGTGTGTATGTGGACACTAATAACATTCATAGGTAAGGGAGTGTGCGTATGTGGTATGTGACAGATATTTTATACCACAGGAACCTATCATTAGCACTCATATAATAGATCCTCATGCTCTTTCTGTCATACACACACTTTTACCATCCCTTTTATACAGGGTGACAAATTTTCTTACATCACAGGACACTTTCATTAGCACTTTAATGTAATAAATTCTATTTAAATTACCATTAAGTGCATTGAGTTTTTATTTTCAAAGTTTTTGACATGGTAATACTTTATGAATGTATGGATTGCAAAAACACACACCTCATGGCATGCAGTAAATATATAGTTATAATTTACTTCATAAAGTTTGTAGAAACTGCTACATCAAGACTACAATGTCACCAAGGTTTTTATATCTGAAAATGTAGAATTTCTTTTTTCTGAAAATACACTACATGGTATTATTTCCAAGGACAGAAGATCTATTATCATATTTCAAGAGTTATTTGTTTGTATTTTTAATCATAGTTTTGTATAGACAATTATGTAATATCTATAAGTAAAGATTCCAGAGTATTGGAATAAGTATATTCCCAATATATCTGCATATGCAATGACCACAAGATCAATGGAAAAAAAAAGAAGCAAACTGACATAACTACTACAGTATCCTATATTTCAAATGTTTATCTCATGATGCCATTCAAATAGTTTGAATGAGAAAATGAATGAGAAATTGAAAACAGTTTGAAAGGAAATATCAATTAGAAATCTGTTTAAATCTAATGCAGATTAGTTTTCAACTGAGAAGAAAAATAAAGAAATATGGAAAGTACAGCAGAAATTTCAGAAGATTATTCAAAATATGATGCCGAAGAACAGGTTTTTGTATTCAGACTTTGATATCTTAAAATGAAATTAAAAATAAAGAAATAAAAATGTAAAGGCATTTGATACAGATAAACTATCTTATTTGTATTATATCAATTTTAATGCTTAGATAAATTGAATTTATATTTTTTTTAAACCATTCCATTGAATCACATAAACATTACATTTCATTGTCAAATACAAATGGTATGAAAGTTGACTGAATAATGTATGGAGAAATAAGAAAAAGGAAGAAAATTAATTATTAAGTTTTAAGCCATCTTCTAGTTAGTTTGAGTGAAATAACAGCAGACGATAGGACTGAATGAATAATATTGAATTTTCAACTAGAATAGAACAAGAATTAATTAGTTCACGGGGAAAGAAAAGGCTGCATTCCATTTTATTACAATGATGAACAGCACTATTTTATCTTTCTCACAATTAGAAAGCTGATGCGAAAATACACACACACACACACACACACACACATACATATTGGTTTTGGTAATAGTAACAGGATAAATAGAACTTAAAACATAAGTGTATGTATTTTTTTATTTCTAATTGGCAGCAATTACAAAGTGATTCCAGGGCCAAAATTTGGTAAGTGCCATGTACAAAATTTTTTTGCCAATTACAAATAACAATGAAGCTAACTTGCACCACTGGTGGAGGTGCAGTATCAATGTGCATGCATGGCAAAGTGCAAATATGTTGAAAAAAAAACTGAGAGTAAGAGGTATACGGTGAGAAAGAGAGACAAACATACTAGTATGATCATGTAGAACACATGGGTGAGGAGAGTAGCATAAGAAGTGCCAATTGCTGAATGTGGATGGAACCTGAGTAAGAGCAATACATAGGAATATATGGGAAGGTGTAGTGAAGATCAACCTCAGAACACTAATTCTAACAGAGAAGATAAAAAACTGAGGCAATTAGTGATTCACTGAGCACCAAGAAGATCCAGCCATCTCAGCAAAACTGAAGTTTTAAAAGCATATCTTTCATGTTTATACTCTACTACCCAGACTCTCCCAGTCAAACCTTCCCCACAACTCATCTTTCTAACAGGCATTCCTCCATCACTCTTTTGACTATGGCAAATATTCACTCAGCTGCTGTAATTATATATGAAAGAACTGCATATATCCCCACTTTAGTGCTACCAGTTATAAGTCTCCTTGGAATGAACTCCTTTTGTGCACCATCCTGCAATCTTAGTATATACTTTGCCACTTTATTTTTCTCTAATTGTCCCTCTCCTATGAACATTCTCTTCTATATGCCATCGATACACAAGACCCCAACTTTGATCATCACTCACGAACCCACTACTTCTACACCTATGTACATCTAGCCTCTGTTTCTGTCATTGGACATCTCGTTCTTAGCCCACACACAATTCACATCATTTCACTATTTCTTATCTATCCACAGTTTTATTATACTGTAAATTTCAACCTGCTTTTTTTTCTATCGCTTATTTCTCTCCCACCCACTCCTAATTCTTCCACTTTCTCCCTCTAAATGTATATTCACCATTGACTATGCATTCACCTGTGTTCACAGATCTCTGCTTTCATATCTAAAGCCATTTTTAACCATCTGTCACACTCTTTCTACACTCTTTTGAACTAATCCACCCTCCCATTCCAATCTCCTGTCCTTATTCTGTTTTTTTTTTTATATTCATCTTTGTGTACATTGAGGATATGCTGTGATAACTCATCCCCACCCACTTTTCTTTCTTTCTTTATCTAGGGTAACTATGCATCTCTTATACAGCAAACTACTGTTCCTTTCCCTCTCTCATATTTTAGCTTCTCAACACCTGGCACGAAACCATCTCCTTCAATACTACAACCTTTCCCTGTTGGGGGGTCTTGATATGTGGATTACTTAGTGACCTCACTAGTGCAAGTGCCGTGAAAAAAGCACCCAGTATACTCAGTAAAGTGAAAGGCATCCAGCCTTAGAAACTCTACTCATGTACACACTGGCTCTTGACACAGACCACTGGTGAACTGGAGCCTGTCAAACCATCCAAGCCAAACCAGCATTGAAAACAGACATCCAAAAATGAATGATGATGATGACAGCAATTTTATATATATATAATTTTAATGCTTAGATAAATTGAATTTATTTTTTTTAAACCATTCCATTGAATCACATAAACATTACATTTCATTGTCAAATACAAATGGTATGAAAGTTGACTGAATAATGTATGGAGAAATAAGAAAAAGGAAGAAAATTAATTATTAAGTTTTAAGCCATCTTCTAGTTAGGTGCCATTCATACCATGGGCTCCTAGGAAGCGTTTGTTCGAAAAGCTTGCTGCGCATTTGTTTGGAGATTTAAGTTCCTGGATTTTCCTGAAGAGAATGCTGCAAAATGGTCTCCTTATTCAATCCGAATTAGGGAATTTGCAGCCTTTGAAACATGTGTAGAAAATAATAAAAAGGAATTTTGTAAAATCTTCGTTCATCTCCATTTCTTCCCTCACTAAATATATAAAACTTCAATTATCCGCACTAAGGCACGGTTGCGATACCCCATGGTCGTAACCTCAACCGTGATTTTTCTGTTGTGATTTTTGCTACCCAGGTATCGGTTATAATTTGAATAATCCGTAACAAGATAATTCATTTATCCATTTCAATAAAAATATATATATATATATATATATATATATATATATATATCCTTTCTGCTATAGGCACAAGACCTGAAATTTGGGGTTTGGGGGTAGATAGTCAATTACAGCAACCCCAGTATACAACTGGTAGTTTATTTTACCAACTATGAAAGGATGAAAGGCAAAGTCAACCTTTGCAGAATTTGAACTCAGAATGTGAAGACAGATGAAATACTGCTAAGCATTTTGCTCGGAGTGCTAACGATTCTACCAGCTCACCACCTTTATATGATATATATATTTCTTTTTAATTTTTACTTGTTTCAGTCATTAGGCTGTGGCCATGCTGCTGGGGTATCAACTTGAAGAATTCTTTAGCCAAATGAATCAACCCCAGTACTTAATTTTTGTTAACTACCCCTCGGTATTTTTTGTTAAACTGTTAAGTTATGTGGACACAAACATACCAATATAAATGGTCAAGTGATGGTGGGGTACAAACAGAGATACAAACACACAGACACACACATGATGAGCTCCTTTCAGCTTCTGTCAACCAAATTCATTCACAAGGATTTTGGTCAGTTAAGGCTATAGTTAAAGACACTTGCCCAAGCTGCTACACAGTCGGACTGGACCTGAAACCATGTGGTTGGGAAGCAAGCTAATTACCACATAGCCATTCCTAATCTATATTTCTCTCTCTCTCTCAATATATATATATATATATATACACACACACACACATATATTATACACACATACAATATCCATACATTTACATATATACAAATATGCACACACAGACACACACAGATATATGACTACATAAATTTAACAATTGAAGAGTTTAGGGAATTTTTTTTTAAAGAATATTTTATCAAAGAAAGAATATATCAGCTTGTTGGACATTAAATCTTCTACTGTTGTTATGCAGTACAAAACTTCTAATATTATTAGCAGGCCTAGGAGTTTTTGTCTAGAAAGCAAATGAACGACCATCTTGATTTAGATCAGTCCAATTTTTACAAGGGCAACATGAAAGTGTAAACCTCCCACTACTAAAGACTTGAATGCTTTATTGGAAACTCCACTCTAGTAATGAACAGTAATTAGTTGAAACTGTCTGGTGCTGGTGCCACATACAAAGCACTAATGATAGTGCCACAGAAAAAAGCATTGGTGTTAGTTCTACATGACAAGCACTGGTGCCACATAAGAAGCTCTGGTGCTACATAAAAATCACTAGTGTTATGTAAAAAGCACTAGTGCTGGAGCCACATAGAAAGCACTCAGTACACTTTGTAATGTAGTTGGTGTTAGGAAAGCATCCAGCCATAGGAACCAAATCAAAACAGACTATGGATCTCGGTGTGGCCCCTGGCCTTGCCAGATCCTATCTTTAGTAACAAAGGTAGATGCTATAAAATTGGTAGAACTCCATGCAATTAACTGACTGGAGTTCAATGGTAAGTATTGAATTGTAGGAAGATATAAGATATTTTGCATTAATTAGACAGTACTTTAATTAGACAGATTATTTGACAAATACATAGAAAGTTATGTTTTGATCAGAGGTGAAAAATAGGTGTTTTTTGAGTGTTTTTCAATGATACAAAGGTAGGTGATGAGACACTTAAAACTGGCAAATGATTGGGCCTCTGTAACAGAAGTACTGGTGAAGGAGGTTTGCTACAGCAAAAGGAATTCACTACACTGATGTTAAAACAATGATGAAAACTTCAGATACTTGAAGTGTAACTGATATTATAATTGCAAGAAATAAGATAGTAAAGCAATTGCAGGTGTTTTAAAAGGTTTGCAAAGCAGGACAATTTAGATGAAAGAATGAAAAAGACACTCAGTCAGAGTAACTGGAAGTCTTTGCTGCTAATATTCAAGTGAGAAAGAAGAATGATGAGACTGGATTCTATATATATTATAAATACAGATATGACATTTATAGTGAAGTTATAATATGATGTCTAGACTGGACACAAAGAAGAAAGTTAGAAAATGAGAGATCTGTGTCATAAGAAGCAATAACATGGACTGTTTGACTCCCATTAATCATTGGTATGCTGCTCAGATTGCTATAATATCCCAAAATTTCAAATATAAAATTAGAGTTGCTATTTGGAGGGTTTCAGCTTAATGTTCCCAGATAATAAAACATCCATACTGGAACACATTGCATAAAGTAATAAACTAGACTACCATTGTTACCAAGTGAACATCATAGTAGTAGTGAGGAATGGTTAACTCTTCAACCAGTAAAACTGGAACTGTATTGATTTAGCTTGTTGTGACTATAAAACCATGAAATATATTATATCTGGTTTAATTTCAGATAAATTATTTTGTATTCTTAAAGTACTTTAATTTTTTTTTTTTTTTATAGTTTTTGCATCAATTTCATTTCTTTTACATCAAACCCATTCTTATAATGAAAAATATCTAAGCTCAGAAAATTAAGATTATTTTATTCTAAATTGTTTTAGAGATATATTAATTTGAAGAGAGAGAGAGAGAGTGGGGAGAGAGTGTGTGAGAGAGTGTTTATGTAACTTAGAGTATGATTACATAAGAGACTATTTTTACAAGAGAAAAATAGTAAGAGTATTATGAGAAAGAAAGAGGTGTGTATGACAGACTGAGTTGGTGCTTATGTGTGCATGTGTGAAATAGTTTGAAGGAAAGGATATGTATGAGAAAGAGAGACTGTGTGTACAGGAAACAACGTTGGTGTGTAAGAGTAGAGGAGTGTGTGTATGAGAAATAATACATGTGCATTTGAGTGAATGCAAAAATGTGTGTGAGTGTCTAGGTGAGAGATAGAAAGAAAGATCATATACATGAATTGCTTCATGTTCATCATGAAACAATGTGTTTTTGAGTGAATGAGAACATGCATGGATATGTGTGTATGTGTGTGTGTGTGTGTGTGTATGACTATATGTGTGTTTCAAATAGAATATGTATGTGTATTTGTGCTCTGCATGTGTATGTATGCAAGATTTTGTTAAACAATAGTTATGGAAATTTTAAAAAGTGACTAAAAGGTCAAACTTTTAGCAAATTTATTTTTAGGAAATTACAAAACTAACATATTTCCTTGCTCTTTTGGTTCACAAAAGCTTGTAATCTTTTGTTTCTTATGAAGCAAGTGAAGTAATTTTATAAAGTCTTCTAAATATTTTGAGAACAGGATGTGTGAGGAATTCAATCTTATTAATATTTAAAATCTCATGTTAAATCAATTTTCTGTGCAGCACTATGTGTAGTGAATAATTTCAGATCTTCATTCTATAGAAGCTCTTTCAAGTAAACTGTTTTACAGATGGATATCCTAACCTATACTAATCACTTAATTACTGAGCTGATAAAGAGGTGCCTATATGCTTACTTAGCAAGCTAGAAATGGCAATGAAGTCTCCCTCAAATAACACTTTGCCATCATCAATTAGGAAAAGATACATTGGATAATGTAGTCCCAGATAACCTTAAAACAACAGAGTGTTTATGGCTGTATCACCTTAGATTTTAAGTTAGCTCAATCAAGGCAGAATTGAGGTGAAACACAATTTAACTGTGTGTATTTTCAAATATTTCTATCAAGAAATCTTTACAGACAAACTGAAAATAACTCACCACCTAAGGTAGAATAAACTTATTGTATTCTGTTAGTTCAAGCTACTTTATATTTTCAGAATGAAACTCAGAAAATGGCGTACAGTAATCACTTGCCATATCGCAGTTCACCTATTGTCCCCTCAGTACTTAAACAGTTACATACCTAACAATTAATAAAGATACAGTACAGTACTGCACTGTATAACACAAGTAAAATATATTAAAAGAAAATACGTAGTGTACCATAGATGAGTAAATAAAGAATCGCACAGACTGTATAGAAAACAAAACTTGGGAGGCAAGTGTGTGGTGGTGTTTTGCATTTATAATAATAAACAAATTATGAAAATAATAAAACATACAGTACAGTACTATTTTTATTTTGCAGTGTTTCGGAATGTAACAACCATGTTAATCGAAGGATTACTGTATATACTTTATCTGTTTCAGTCGTGGCCATGCTGGGGCACTGCCTTGAAGAATTTTTAGTCGGTTGAAATGATCCCAGTACATTTTTTTTATAAATCCTGGTGCTTATTCTATTGACCTCTTTTGTTGAACCACTAAGTTATGGGGATATAAACACACCAATCGTCAAGCAGTAGTGGGAGACAAATACAAACGCACACACACACATATATATATCTACAATGGGCTTCTTTCAGTTTCCGTCAACCAAATCCACTCACAAGGCTTTGGTCAGCCCGAGGCTATAGTACAAGATACATGTTCAAGGTGCCACACAGTAGGATTGAACCTAAAACCAGTTGGCTGGGAAGTGAGAGCCATAGTCTCAAGGGACTAATTACTTAGATACCGTAGCTTACACCCCTGACTCCCCAGAATGGAATGCCAGTCTGTCACAAGATTATTCATTTTTGCCAGATGAGTGAACCTGGGCAATGTGAAATTAAGTGTTTTCTCAAAAACACAATGTATTACCACTGAACCATGTGTCCCCATACACACACACACATGTATGTATACATATGCTTTATCTTTTACTTGCTTCAGTCATGAGACTGCAGCCATGCCGTGGCACTGCCAAGAAAAATTGTTTGTTGAATGAGTTGACTTCAGTACTTTGGTTTGCAATCCTGGTACTTATTCTATCAGTCGCTTTTGCCAAACTACTAAGTTACAGGGATGTCAACACACCAGCATCAGTTGTCAAGTGATGGTGGGGGACAGACACAAACATGCAGACACACATACACACAACAGGTTTCTTTCAGTTTTCATCTACCAAATCTACTCACAAGGCTTTGGTTGACTCAAGGCTATAGAAGAAGACACTTGCCCTAGGTGCTAGGCAGTGGGACTGAACCCAGAACAATGGTTGGGGAGCAAGCTTCTTACCACACAACCATTGCACATATGTGCTAAGGTAATGTAATTATAATTACAAAGGAGATGTAATTAGTAGTTAACCATGGAGGAAGATGTTCTGCAAACAATTAGCCAGAGTAAAAGCAAGGTAAAAATCTTTCAGGGAATTATTACCTTTGCAAGTTACAAAGGAATTATTTCACAATGTGAAAGGCAGATTGTATAACGCTTGTATATGAAGTGTAATGTTGCAAGTAATGAGAAATGGTTAGTGAATGTGCAACCAAGGCAAAAACTAGAAAGAAATGAGGCAAGTATGTTCCACTGGATGACTAATGTGCATGGACAACAGAGCATGAATATGCCGAGAGAAGAAATGGAAATGAGTGGAATCAGATGCAGTGAACCAAAGAGAAGATTAAGCTGTTGCAAACATGAGATGCGTATGAAAGATGAAAGTTTTTTAAAGTAATGCCAAGTGACCCATGTAGAAGGAATCTCTGTGACAGAGAAAGACTAATAAAAATATAGGAAGAATTTTCAAAAGAGGATCATAAGAGACAACCTCACGAAAAGAAATGAGAAAGACTGCAACAAGGGGCAAGACAGTGCAGGAAAGGACATTGCAAACAATGTAATGATGGAAAACAGTTGTGATATGATGATCTTTCTTTCCCCACCACACATACATGTGTGTGAGCATGCGCATGTGTGTGTATTATTATTATTATTATTATTATTAAAATGAAATGAAACAAGGGGTGTAACACAACACTTATGAATTTTGAATTGAAGAATGACAAAATATCAACAGTGGGACTTGAACAATTATTAATTATTTAATTCATGTCTTAATCACACAACAACCATAATTGATCATATTTGAAGGTCATATGTTGTTTTAAAAGCAGAGAAAATTATTCATATCTTGTGATTCCATGCCAATAGCAAAGCATTCAGTTCTACCAAGAAAGGCCTTTCAAGAATGACATAGCAGCTTGAATGAAGTGAATAAGGAAATTTTTATTGAGAAATATGCTTAATGAATGATGGATGACAATGAATATGCAGAGACACACGCATATATAAAAATAGCAGTATACATGAGTGTAAAAGTCTGTACAATATGCAAATGCATACATTTTAAAATATAAGCCAATATGGAGAAACAGATGTTGTGCAATTTCTATTTTTGCAAGTGCTGCTGGTAATGACATAAACGCTGTTGGTGATGAAACATTATTTCATTCCACTTCTATTAACACAATTTATGGGAAAAGAAATATTGATTCTTAAGTTATTCTAAATGACACAAAAATAGAATAAATGCATAAATAAAAATCACAAAAGAAACCAATAATTTTTTTATATAAAATAATCAATTAAAGAAAGAAAGAATTTAAGAATTGTTGAAAAGAAAAAGGAAAATAAAGTAAGAATTAAATAAAAGGAAAGAAAAGGAGGGTGATACAGAATAGGAATTGAACATCTATATATAAATACCCTGAAATAAAATAAATATTAGAAAACAGCGAAAGAAAAAGGACAAACAGTTAGAAAAATAAAAACTCAATAATTCTCTAAAAAAAAAAAAAAATATACACATTGATATACAGAGCAAATAAATTGGAAATCTTAATTGAATTTGTTCAGGTTTGTAAACTTTCAGCAACTGGTCATTCATCTTAAAATGTTCTTTGTGCTATGATGACTTGAAACTTAATGCAGAATAGCATTCTTTTCACAGGATATCACGACAGACTCTTCAAGAACAATATTAAAATGCATACAGAAAAATACAGTCCTGTTTATGATTGTCAATGCATACTGAGGCAATCAGACACACACACAGGGAAACAGATATACTCAGTAGCACAGTCTTTCACAAAACACAACTCAGAGATACACATATAAACAATTCACAACAACCACAATGATGATGATGATGATAATAATGTTGTTATTATTCACATACAATTAATTAGTGTCTATGCTGATTAATCAATAATAATCCATACCTGTTTTCTATTATTATAAAAGTTGCATGCAACTTGCTTTTGGTTAATTTTGTGCCTTATTAATTCACTAGAATCTAAGGGCAATTTTTCATTCCAGTTAATCAAATTAGTCTAGAAATATTTAATTTACAATTAATTATATTGCTATC
Organism: Octopus sinensis; assembly: GCF_006345805.1. Lineage (NCBI taxonomy): Eukaryota > Metazoa > Mollusca > Cephalopoda > Octopoda > Octopodidae > Octopus > Octopus sinensis. The sequence goes on from NW_021836135.1 coordinate 142,721, forward strand.
TCTCTCACTCTTTCTCCCTCTCTGCTAAAGAATAAATAATTTGGGAAGTTTACTACAAATTCTTGAATTTATTTAGTTAGCTTTTGTTGAAAAGGAAGCCTTGTTGTCAACATACAAATTATAACTCAGTTATAATCTTTGGTGCAGTAGCTGACTAGTTAACTAGTCAGATTAATAGTCCAAAACTGACAGTTAAAATCCTATCACTGGCAACATTTTTTATCAAAGCAAAAATATTTTCCACTCATGCTAATTTCAGTGTATGAATGCCATACTTACTATAAACAGAGAAATCCTTCATAACATATTAGATTATTGAAGATACTGGATATCTAAGAAACTGATGGTTTATGAAAGAAGTTTATGATTTTGTTTCTTTACTACTTTTTTTAAGGGATAAACTTGCAAAAAATACTAACAAAAACATAAACACCATATCAGAGCCCAGAACTCTAAGCTCAGCTTATATAATAACCTTGTTAAGCACACTCCATAGCATGGCTCACACTCTATGCACAATGCAGACAAAGCATACTCAAAACAGCCATCATCCAATAAAAGAACAAAACTCACATTACACATACCCTACTCGATCACCAAAATAACACATTTGTGCACATAATCAACAACTAATACCAAAATACATCCCACAAGCCACACACAAATGATATTCCCAATAACATAATGCAACACAACCCACAGAGAACATACGCTATACAGTAACCCCAAACACTAAAACACATAACGCAACTTGTACAGTACACACAAAACACAATTATCAGCTGATAGGATAAGAACAGCCTGCAATGTATGTAGTTGGCATGACAGATAAAACACTAAAGTAACATCAAAAACAACAAAACAAATTCCATACTCTAGACAATGCAGCCTACACAACAGGGAAACAGAGGTGTATTTGGTGGTACAATGAAAACATGGAAGAGGTTTTTGAAAACAGTGATAATAACAATTTTCACTATTTTATGATTGCTGAACAAATTCATATATTGCCAGTCAAAGCATATATGTGTACACCTTTGTTTGATATTGGGTTACTATTTATCAAATACAGACTTGTATATAGCATAAATAGTCCTTCATCTGTTTCAGAGTTAAGGGGCATCTTACACTGCAACTGTTTTAACACTACTGCCTGATGTTGGTGACTTACGTTGAGTTCATCCTCATGCGTGCATTTCAGCCAAGCTCCTGGCAGGGGGTTATCATGATCACACAATTTCTGCACTTCTCTAACAATTAAAAGCTAAAACTTCATTCCCTGGACAATCCTCTCTCATCTTTTCTAACATCTGTAGACACTGATCCAACCTAAACACTGCATATCGTAATTTACTAGCACACAAATTACACATACTATTCCTCCCTGAGACACATCTCTCAACACTAAACTGTAATCCATATCTGCTGCTCAGGCTACAATTTCTTTCACTTAAACTTCACACTAAAACATGGTGTTTACATCTATAGATTTTTTCCTCTCTTCCTCTCAAATTTCTTCCTTGAATATCTGCAACAAAGATATCCAGTTACTCTGGTTAAAAATCTCTCTCCCCATTCTTCCAAATATATTAGCTTTTTCAAATGTTCTTTAGCTTACTCCAAATACTAACAATTTATCAACTATCAATGACAGATGTCTGAATTCACCCCTTTCCAATGTCATCATCATCATCCTCAGGAGTTTCAATGCCCACAACACATCTTGGCCCTCATTCTCACTCATACCAATAATGCAGGTGCAGAAATAAAATCTGCAACCCTAAACTTGTTACAGCAACAAATTTCATCCCCTACATTCATCCTTGATTTACACAAGGACACCAAACACTCGACCTAAACAAGACCAAAACTCTTACTGCACCAGTCAGATCATCTGACCACTGTTTCATTGCAGCTACCCACCACACATCCATATATTTGACAATGCCAATACAACACCAAAACTCTATAGCTCTTGGAGCTAGTTGACAAACTAGAGCTACACCAGATCAATGCTAACTATCATTGGTAGGAAATATGCTTCTCTCTTGACCCAACAGAAACAAATGAGCAGATGACTGAAAGCATCCTTTAGAAGCAGTTTACATGCAACCTAGACACTTTATACCATAAATACACTGATTCCATGACAATCAACCTAAAAAAACACAAAAAAATCTTCCAATGGAGTAATTCCAATCTTAGTTCATTCAACAGTAAAAGAAAACAACAACCACTGTGCAACATGTTATCATGGGCAGCATGCAACTAGAGCTCTCAGGACAACTCCATATATTGAGCATCCTTGTCACTGAGAGTCTCTCTTGACAAATCTATGTTCTTAACATAAAAAAGAACAGTATCTCAGAGACAAGTCTTTCTCTTTACAATCAAAATGTACTTCAAGTTCAATCAAATAGTCTCAAGAAAATCTAGATCAAGGGCAAGATAGCTCATATGAGGTCCACAATAACGAATAAAGTGCTGCTCCCCACCACACAAACTGTATATGCAGTATCTTCTCCCTACCTTTTCTACCACTACTACCATGGCCTGTGTTCCCTAGAACTATCTCCTTCCATATCACTGCCAATTAATCACACCAACCTGGCTCTTGCTCCCTCTTCTGATCACTGTTTCACTAAAATTTCCTTTTCTGCCATGTGCTACTGCAATATGCCAACCTTTAATGATGCACGCTCAACATTAACAATGCAACTATATCTCATCAGTTCTTCTAATATGAAAAAGCTGCTACAGGTGATAAGTCATGCCCTTCCTTCACACAAAATGACAAAATACAATTTCAATATATAATTTCAAATGAGCTTCTAAACTTAAAGAGATTAATGGGTTGTCTCAGAAGAGTACTAAGTATTTATACATGACATTTAATAGCTATTTTGGTAAATTGAAAGTCATTTATTTGAACAAAGCTTTGTTGGAAATGAAGAATATAAACCAATGATTATTTCCCCTTTCAGTGTTGTCAACTATTCTCAGTAATCAGCTATAGTTTCATTTCAATGAATGCATCAATAACCACCAATCCTCTTTTCTTCAACTAGGCCAAGTACTAAAATGATAAATGACTTTGAAACTTTGAAATGTTCCATTAGTTCTGCAATAATATTCAGGTCACTGATCTGTATAAGACAACAAATATTAGATCTTGGATATTTTGTGGAATTGTCAATTGCAAGAAAGACATCAAACTATTTAAAATTTCACAATTGTCTTAATGTCATGAAGAATGGTAATTGATTTAATTTAGTTAAACTGATTTATTTCAGTCAGAATGAGGAAAGCAGATTGTCTTTCTTTTAAAACAATTTCCCAACTTAAATATATTAAGTGTATGGAATTCTTACTTTGTGGTTGATTGGCTGTCATCAGGAAGAGGATGAAACTCTCAAATGGTTAGACCAGGAAGAAATTGTGGAAGTCAATATTCATGAAAACTCACTTCTATGCATGACAGAAAGAGTATTACTTTCATCCTTCTTATCATAGTGGCCACATTTTTCATATACAATATCATCATATTACCATGTGTGTTTTATCCACAGAAGAACATCAACAAATCATAGCCATATTTTATTTACATCTTATTTGTGTGGCCTAAATTGTCTAGTCTACCTAACAACTTCTCTAACTTTCTTTGATCTTCTATGACTTATTATTTTATGAAAACACACACACATACACACATATACACACAGACATGCATTTATATAGTGACCTTCTAAGTTACCAGCTGTCTAAATACAGATGGTAAGTTAAAACTTTGAAATCACTGTCAGCCTTTTCCTTGTAAAAAATAATATATATTTTACTTAAAAGTATTGAGTGATCCTTCAGTTTAACGTTAAATTGTATTTATAGATAACATTTACAGAAACATTAGTGTGTGTGTGTGTGTTGTATGTGCAACACAAACCTGATATTTTTCCTTGCATGAGCTTCAAAAAACAGTATCAAGAGCAAATTCTGACCATCACTGACCTAACAACATCTTTGACTTCATCAGTTGAGACAAACTGTTTAAGATTTTCCTACTCCTTTTTGTTTACTACTTAAGCTGCTATGCATTATAAAACCTTTTCTGTGATGGCCTAATGATCACTGTGCAATATGCTAAGTCTATGTCCAAAGAATTTTAAATGAAAAGCAGAGCTAAATAAGGCTGTGTCTTCATGCCAAAACTTCTCGGTGTCTCTGTGCAGCACCTGAAACTTGTACTTGTGTTCTCATACAACGGTGTCTATTTCTCTGAGGTAGAAACTATTAGAGAAGTAGACACTATCAAAGAGGTCTGATGACCTGCTCCGTAATATATAAAGACTAAAGGTTAAAAATAAGATAAGGAAACTTCCATCAGAGAAATAGTGTTTCCTGGTAATGCAATTATCAACTCTAACTTTGCAACCTATTTGGTCTCGTGTAGTCTCAAGAAAATCTAGATCAAAGACAAGGCGCAACGGTATGGATTCAGATGTGGCATAAGGGTTTCAGTATTAAGGGCCACAAACCACCTTATCCTATATGCAGAACTCAAGAAGCAGATTGGCAAAACAACTACTACTCTCTCAAAACACTAAGAAAGTATGGGGAATAAACAACCCAGAAGATTTAAAATGTATGACACTATATGACAGTAATGTGGAGGCATGTGGCTTAGTGGTTAGGGTGTCAGCATCATGATCGTAAGATTGTGGTTTCGATTCTTGGACTAGGCGATGTGTTGTGTTCTTGAGCAAAACACTTCATTTCACGTTGCTCCAGTCCACTCAGCTGGCAAAAATGAGTAATGCTGCGATGGACTGGAGTCCCATCCAGCTGGGAAACATATACGCCATAGAAACTGGGAAACTGGGCCCATGAGCCTGGCTAGGCTTTAAAAGGGCACATTTATTTTTATTTATATGAGAGTAATATGATTCACATGAACACAATCTTCATGTATTACAGTTGAAGTGTATGCACAGAATCCTTAGGTATCAAATAGGTAATTGATAAGATGCATAAATAAATGCATACATGTGTGTGTATATGTATGCATATGTGTATATACATCCACATATCTGCTTACATTCATATAAATTCATCTTCTCCTTTTTCATGCATACTTTTCCATGCTTACTTGAGGAAGATTTTCTACAGCCAGATGTTCTTTCAGCCACCAACTCTCACTTGTTTTCCAAGCCAAGTAATATGTCTTCTAGCCCTTAGAACATGAACAGCTGAATGGCCCAAAATATCTTCATAGAAGATTGCAAACAACTGATGTTGCTTCTATGATGATGAACATGTGACGTAGAGAAAACTCAAACATACATACTCAAATACGTACAAGGACTGAAACTGCTCTCATGAGTGCATACACATGCACCACACCATATGTGTCATGCACCTTCATATATGTTTACTAACTTATGTCTTTGCATCACTTATGTAAATAATAAGTAAAAAAATATGTGAACAAGGATAAGAGGAAAATATAGTGCATAGATGCATAAGTAAATGGATAAATAATAGAATGTATAAATATATATATATATATATATATATATATATAAATGGGTGAATAGATTAACAAATACAAGAATATGACTGCAAACAAGGTATGGAAATAAAGAGAAATGTATGAAAGAGGCATCAGTCAATGAAATCAGAAAGATTTACGTATTTGCAAGTCCTATATATTCTATGAAGGAACAAAGATGTAGATCATGCCCCAGGATAGGCTGTTACTATTGAGTGGACAGTGATGAGTGCTGGTGAAGTTGCAAGATGTCATAAAAGTATGATTATTGTTTACACAAAGAACTATTTTTTGCATTCTCAAACATACGAGTTGTAAACATTTCTATCTTTCTGATTTCACCAACCAGTTACTTGTTCATTGCTTTAACTTCGTTTCTTAACCTATTTGCATCCATATTCAATTATTTATTCATCTAATCACTCATTCACATTTATTTTACGTGGCTTTATTGTTCACCCATTTAATTATCATAGCATCTATTCAATTGTTTACTCGTTAACCTATATATTTATTTACTTGTTTCGTTCATTTACATAACCTGAAAGTATTCATACGTATTTGCTACCTATTCTTGGTTACCTCTTCTCTACTTTGGTGATTTGAGGATGTGAACTAGAATACATATGTTGGAAGCATGTTCTTAACCATACATGTTGTAAACACATGATAGTGTATGTAATACATACTTGGTGCATACACATAGGTACATATACATGTTGAAGCATGTGCAAGTTCATCCACATGTATGTGCATGCATCTTTAACTTCTAAATGGCACTTTATATATACTTATAGTGTAATTTAGAATTTAAATTGCATGATGTATATCTAGCACTTAAAACTCCACATGTAATCTCATGTCTGAAGGGAAAGGATTTTGAGAGCTTGTGTTATAGTCTAGGCACTATTTGGTTAGAGTTTATACTTGGGTATGCCACACTACATCATTATTTTACATCTGCTTTCTATTTTTCTATGCAGAGTAAAGTTACAGCCCTCACAGGTGTTGTGAAAGAGTATATATGAAAGAGTGAAAGAGATGACATGCTTATGTTTCCATATGTGGACTCTTGTTAATATGTGACTTATCTCAAGTGACATATTTTTGAATTCATCATCATCCTCATCATCGATTAACATCTGTTTTCTGCATTGTTATTATTAATGATGCAAAAGATTTTTCACAATATCGTTATGTAACTGGAATAATCTTTATCACCATCTAAAGGAGTATACTGGACATATTTAAAACTTCTCTACCTTAGAATAGGTTCTGTAATGTCATCATAATAAGCTGTTGATGATGGAAAAGAATGGTTGGTGAGCTCATTTTCACAAGATGAGAAAAATTCATCTGCAGGTTGTAATGAAGAGAATGTATATTTAGTGTGCATGTGTGTTTACATGCAGGCATGCATTCATGCAAGCTTATACAACTAAACACGCAACCTGTTTACATAGGGAAGATGGATTTCAATGAAATAGCATATGACACTTTGGAATATTTTGCCAAAATTACTCAATGGAACTTTGCTGTTGTATTCAGTAAACATAAGTAAATGTGTATGAATATGCATATTTCCTTTAGGCAAATTACTTGACACTCATCAACAGTTTGCTGGTTTTAAAGTAGATGTTGCACAAGGGTAACTCTGTTTTCATTTTGGTATTTAGCAGTAGGAAAATAAAGAAGCTCAAAAATGCATTCCTCAACAAATGAAAACTTGCACAAAATATTTAATGCAATTTGAAACCTTCAAGAACTTGGTTTGACACTGTCTTGAACAAAAAGAAAAAAACAGTAAATCAGCACATGTTATGGAATAAATAGTATAATTAGTTAAATCCATTTAGAAATTACTTGTTTTATCCTTCTTTTTAAGTATTATTATCATAAAAAAATTAAAATTCTTTCACTATGAACTATTTGGTATGAACTTGCTAACCAACACACTGCAACCTCTGACTCACAAACGCACCTCTTCACCCTGTTTCTTTCTATTACTATTGCCAGAGCTGGCTGGTCTTGTGCTGCCACCACCTACACCAGTGTTTCTGAACTTTTTTTTCACCTATGGATTCCTTTGATTCCTATTTTACTCGGATGGACCCCCATAGCCATTTGCTATTTTTAAAAAATCACAGCATATCTTTACAATTTCATACTATTAAGAATTGTATTAGAAAATTATTAAATTATTTTGTATATTGGAGAAGTATAACCAATATATTACAGATAAATTCTAACAACAAAATCTTATGTGGGACCCTCAAAGTCCATATGGACCCTGGTTGAGAACCACTGACCTAGTCCAAGCCTTGTACTAACCACTTTGCTACTGAACTTCCACTTCATAATGTTATCCCTTTGGAATTCCCTCCTTGACCATACATTTCTTTCAGTCAAAGAACATTAATCGCATTGACTTCACTCGTCTCAAAATTTTTTAAAGTGCAACCTCTTCATTCAAGCAAAACTATTGAAAAAAAATCATGCAAAAAACCTAAATTACGCATCCTGAGTTACTAGGTTGTCTCTATAACATTTAAGTGTTAGTGATTATATTAACTGCCTATTTTATTACATCACATAGTTTAACAGTGGTTGTTTAACATCAAATTAGTCTGACCAAAAAGATCTGTGATGAAAGAGATTCCATCTGTGACCTCCTCATTTATAATTCAGAAATATTACATCTAGGACTACATTATCTAGTGTATTCTTTTTTTCAAAGATGATACAGCAGTTTGTAAAAGATCTTACCATTATTTCTGGCAGATCAAAGTTACAATATAGTAACAAAAGGAAAAATAGAACAGAGAAAGCACAAAGACATAGGCTAGCCTTTCCTTATTTCATAACTCTATGTTTCTGGTATAAAATAAAAAAAAATTAAAACACTAAACCAAAAATAAATAAATAAATAAATAAAGCAGAATAAACCAAACTTCTTACATTAAAGGACATAATCAGGGGAGAAGTAAATTAGATATTTTTTCAATCTATTTTGCTTTGTTTTTTTACAATGCTTTTTTAATTTTCTTTGTTTACTTTTAAGGAACTATGTGACATGAATAGGAATGGCAAACAAATCATACAACCAAATATTTCATATGATCAAAATGTTAATATCATCAAAGCAATAAATAGTCATTTGGAGATTAAGAGAGTTAATCCAACTTCAAAAGGAAAGTTTTTTAATTATAGAAATAGATGTCAGATTAATATCAAATCATGAGACAGTAAGTGTTTGGCAGAATGCAATGCAAACATACATACTTCCTACCAATTTTATGTCATCAGAGAATTGATCATAACTGAACTGGTTAGTAAATATACCTATAAACATAGTTCTATCTGCAAATATACTAAATCAAGAGTATAAAATAATAATGAACTTGTATACAATGCTCAGGAGCAATACAATTCATCAGAAAAAAGTAGCCAAAAGTATACTTTTGAACCTTTCGAAATTAAGACAAATATTTATGAAAATGATATGATGAAATATTTTTTTTGCAATGTTACAAAACACAGAAAAAAGGTAGTGAGGGCCAATCTTAGGATGTTGAGCTTTATGGAGGATATAACAAAACTATGGTTGGTAATTCACAACAAAACTGTGGTCCTAAAAGCATTATATTTACCTCTCCATATATAGACAAGTAGGCCCCTGTAAAGAACCTTCTCACCTCCCATCTTCCTAACCCCCATTCTTCCATCACTTCTCTTACTATGGCACTATGCACTTGTTACATGAGTGCAAAACTACAGGTATTTCATTACTCCCTTTTGCGCTACCAGTTACCCACCTCACTAGAATCACTTCCTTTTAATATTCATTGTTCATTCTCAGTATCATCCCTTCCCACTTTATTTTCTACTGATCAGCCATTTCTGTGCCTCAAGTTATATTTCTCATTCCTCTAAGTTACCCAGTTTATATCCTCTTACACCTGCCATAGGAGTCCTTCACTAACAAAAGCCACTCCTACATATCCATGACCTCCAGTGCTGTTATTGTATATCTCCCTCAGAACATCTTGTCTATCTGCATGTACATTATACTGCTGTTCTCTACCCTTTCTGTAGCACCACTTACAGTCTCCACCTATCTCAGTCACTCCTGTTTTTCACCTCTCCTTCCAGTTGATATTTACCCTTAACCAGATCTTTACCATTGTTCATCATTCACTGCATTCATCTCTACTCCCATTTCTAACAAACTATCACTCACTTCTCATATTTTTACAAACTCTACCACACAACCTTCTCTATCATCTTTTGATATTCTCTCTTATACTCACCTTCTTATACTTTAAGAGAATGCTGTGGCATCTTGTTATTATTTTTATCTCTCCTTCCAGTTACTCCCATCAATACTTATACAATTTAGGACAACTATGCATCTCCACTACAGCATGGCACCTATTCCTGTTTCTCTATAAAAGTTTAGCCTCTCAACATATGGCATGAAGCCACCTCCTCGAATACTACGCCTCACTTAGTCAAATGTGATTCTTCTTTGTGTTGTGAGTCACTTGGTGACCTCATGCTTGTACCACAGAAAAAAAAAAAAGCATCCAGCATACTCTGTAAAGTGGTTGGCATTCTGAAGAACATTCATCTAGAGAAACCATGGCAAAGCGGACACTGGAGTTCAGTGCAGTTTTCCTGGCTCATTGGTTTTATTTGTGCAGTGGAACCCATGCCAGCAGAGAAGACAGATATTAAAGGATGATGATAATGATGATGGTAGGACACAATGATCATTTGTGTGAACTGAAGATTTATGTATCATGCCTATCAAAGTAGGAAGGCTAAATCATTAAATGATTGACTGTTCAATGATAACAGCAAGAAATTCAAATTTTACAAATGAACAAATTGACAAACGTATTCTTCCTCTTAGTTATTACCATCTGGTTTTATTACAGCCTGGCCACAATATATGGAATATCTCAATAATACAAACAAATAGTTCAATATTACAAAACCATTCATCTTATTTAGTAAAGAAAAAAATCAAAATGTTAAATGTTAGGCGCAGAAGTGGCTGTGTGGTAAGTAGCTTGTTTACCAACCACATGGTTCCGGGTTCAGTCCCACTGCGTGGCACCTTGGGCAAGTGTCTTCTACTATAACCTCGGGCTGACCAAAGCCTTGTGAGTGAATTTGGTAGACGGAAAATGAAAGAAGCCCATCGTATATATGTATATATATATATATATATGCGTGTGTGTGTTTGTGTGTCTGTGTTTGTCCCCCTAGCATTGCTTGACAACCAATGCTGGTGTGTTTATATCCCCGTTACTTAGCAGTTCGGCAAAAGAGACCGATAGAATAAGTACTGGGCTTAGAAAAGAATAAGTCCCGGGGTCGAGTTGCTCGATTAAAGGCGGTGCTCCAGCATGGCCGCAGTCAAATGACTGAAACAAGTAATAGAGTAAAAGAGAGTTAAAATATAAAGCATCTACTTTTTACACTGACATGATTTGATGAACATTTTTGAATTCATATGTGAAAAGACAAGAGAAATTGTACATTCCATAGATACGCTGTATCATATGAGATAAAGTATTTCTTTTCAAGACAAACTAAAGTAATTGATACTAATGTAACACTTTTGAAGACATTTGCATACATGGTATTCAAGCATGTGATCTTTTCACCCACAATGCTTTAACTTTTCCAGACAAGAAGCAATATTAAATATTTTAATATTGCTATTTTATAGCAGAAGGAAGTTTCTTATTTGATAAATGTTTAACTTGCACCACTGAGAAATAGCTAAGGTCAAAGTTAGTGCAATAAATTAAGATCCTAATAAATAGAACATAATAAAAACTTATGTAAAAAATTTTTTGATCAGAGTCATGTTTGAAAATAACATTTTAAAGTGAAATAATTTGATTGTCCAGTATATATTTCATTGTTCTGAGATCATTTGTCAGTAATTAATAAGCTATTTAATTGAATGCTACAAATGGCTGATTGCTGTCATCATCATCATTTTACATCCGTTTTTCCATTTTAGTACAGAATGGACTGGTCTTCTTCAGTGCAGCATCACACTATTTGCCAACTTTCTTTGTCTCTCTCACTTCATAAAGTCAGCATCCTGAAATCAGTCTTTGCTGCTTCTTTCTATGTCCTTGGCGAGCTGGCAGAAGCTTTAGCACGCCGGGCGAAATGCGTAGCCGTATTTCGTCTGCCGCTACGTTGAGAGTTCAAATTCCGCCGAGGTCGACTTTGCATTTCATCCTTTCGGGGTCGATAAATTAAGTACCAGTTACTCACTGGGGTAGATATAATCGACTTTATCCCTTTGTCTGTCCTTGTTTGTCCCCTCTATGTTTAGCCCCTTGTGGGCAATAAAGAAATATCTTTCTATGTCCTTCTTGGTCTAACTCTTTCAGAGGTTCCTTTCACTTAGCACTGTTTGGTATTTCTAAACTCAGTTATTACCCTCCACACAAATAAGGCTTTTTATAGTCATCAGTCATCATTTAACACCAGCTTTTCAGCACATGCTAAGTAACACACATGCTGTATTAGTAGAAGATCTTGTTTCAACAATTTAAAGCAAACAGAAAACATAATACAAGAACTAAGGTCTCCTTACATCAGCTAAAGTATATGTACTTACAAAGCACAAAGAAATAAAACTATAGCACTTAATTAACTAAAAGGCCTTTAAGGTGTTACTCACATGCTAGAAATAGCAACCAAATCTACTTCAAATCGCACTTTACAATCATAAACAGAGGTAGGATACATGGAATTTACTACTCTTAGATATATCATGCCTGAGAGAAAAAAAATGAGATGGTCATAACTGGAACACCTACAATCACTGATCAGTGCAATCAAGGTATATTTGGGGCTAAAGAACAGCAAAAATTATAGTACTTAATGATATGAATATGTGTGTGTGTGTGTGTGTGAGAGAGAGAGAGAGACAGAGAGAAAGAGAGAGAGAGATAGGGAGGATGTTCTGAACAGTGCCTGAGTAAATATGAAATTCTTCTTCCAGTACTTAAACTAAGTTTATCAATATCCAAATTACCATTTGAAATATAGGGCCACAACTGGACACATTTTTTTACATGAACATATACAAACAAAGGCACTGAGAGTTTAATATTTTACCTTTGAAATGACTGTTCTTTGTTGATAGTAACTACATACATATATATATATATGTCTTTATACTCTAAAATATATGTATTATGGCATCTAAGTGAAAAATTATAAGGGTCTCAAAAGCTAAGTGTATTCATCATGAGTGTATGCATGTTGTCATAAACATTTTCACTTTTTATAAACTTAATCTATCATTTAAACATACCCATAAACATGAATCTCTTTAAATATTGTGGAAACAAAGAAAATAAGAAACAACAATATATTGAAGACAATAAACTGAATCTAAAATATGTGCAACAGGTTATACAATATTAATGCAAAAAGTCTACAATCCTGATATTATCAGAAGTTGTGATAAAATATTGAAGTATAATTCTTCAATTTTCTGAATACATCTGGTCCAATGAGATAATTAATATATTAGTAAAGTTATAATAAAGATACAAATTTAAATTCTTATCTAAAAATTATGATCTTACTTGACAGGAGTATTAATTCTAAAATATTAAATAGTTCAGAAAATGGATTCAATTGAATTTGAGTCAGCACCTCCATCTCTCTCTCTCTCTGTCTCTCAAGAAGTATCTACTGGGCTTAGCTGAATACAGCAGGAAAGATATTAAACTCAGTCCGGTGATGAATCTCAAAATTAACAGTTCAGTAGTTTGGAGGAGCATGGAGTTAATACTTGGTCAATACTACTTCCATATCTATTCTGGTATGGTAGTACCTATCAAGGGCCCCAGTTATGAATCTAATAGCAAAGGACGGCCCTGTGAATAAGGCATATAGGGCTTGTAGGAGGGTTGGGCCCCTAGACATGTGTCAAACAGGCCTACCAATATGTGGACATACTCTGATGTCATAAACTAGTTCTCTGTTAAAGAGTTAACAGAGATTGTGTCTCAAAGATAAGCTTGAAATACTAACAGAACTGTATATAAAATGACAGAGGCACCAGGAAGTCACTGATGCATCTTTCCCAAGAAAAATAATGGGTCTTCAGACTATGGCATTGAGATCCATCATCACCAGTGTCAGCAATCACGGTATAAACCTAAAAAGTGTCTGAGAAGAGAAAATAAAGCATTTCTACATCATAATTATTGTATTAACCATTGAGCCCATTTCTCTAAATTTCTCGTCTGGCACCTGTGTCGGTGGCACATAAAAACACCATCCGAGCGTGGCCGTCTGCCAGCCTCGTCTGGCACCTGTGTCGGTGGCACATAAAAACACCATCCGAGCGTGGCCGTTCGCCAGCCTCGTCTGGCACCTGTGTCGGTGGCACATAAAATCACCCACTACACTCTCGGAGTAGTTGGCATTAGGAAGGGCATCCAGCTGTAGAAACACTGCCAGATCTGACTGGCCTGGTACAGCCTTCGGGCTCCCCAGACCCCAGTTGAACCGTCCAACCCATGCTAGCATGGAAAGCGGACGTTAAACGATGATGATGATGATGATGATGATGAAACATATCTATTCTGAATATATTTCAGCAGATTTTATTGTGAGTATGGTAATTGCTACTGTATTTCATGATTGTGGAACAACTTTTTCAAGATGAATGTGTTGATAACACACTCAATTCAGTGTAGTAAAGAGATTTAAAGACACTGGTGTCGCAGCCTTACTGCATGACCTCTAAGCTAAAGCCATTTCCAATATAAAAGAAATAATAGTCTTTATTCTGTTCTTGTTTTATATAGGATAGGTTTGTAACATTATAGAAGGTTAAGTATATGGAATCAAATGATATAAAGTATTTTGTTCAGTAACAAGATATTGATAACACTCAGATACCCAATGCTTCTAAGGATATACATCATACCTTAGTGGTTTAGTAGAAGGTACTGATAGCATAAATGCCAAATTCTTAAAATAATAAATCCTGGGGTCAATTTGTTTGACTTCCCTTCAGGGCAGTGCTCAAGCATGGCCATAGTCTATTGACTGAAATTCATAAAAGGTAAATGAACTTAGTAATCATCAACATGATTTTATATATATGTATGTACATATATATGATATGTGACAATTTATATTTACAGATAAATTCCTCTATTTACATAATATCGAAGTCTCTTTTATTCTTTTGTTGTCTTGCCATTTTTTTCAGTATATATATATATTACGGAGATGTACTTGCATAGCAAGTGACTTGATCTGAGATCGTGTGCTGGAACGAAAACAATTGCAGTGTGGAAGGTGTTTATAAGCCATTTAAGAAACACAAAAAAACCGTTAGTTTCACTTCAACATTTAAATTTAAGTTGTCAAAATATTTTCGTTGCTTTGAGACTGCGACCTGCTCACTGACAAAACTTTGTGCAGCATCTATGTCTATATCTATCTATCGATCTATCTGTCTATATATATGTTCTTCTATGACTAGGTATTTGTTAGCTGTCCTAGTTTAAAATTTTGTTACATGGATACATTTATATTCAATATAGATGGATTAATGGGTCAGTAACAGGTAACATATGAAATCCAACAAACAAAATCAGATATACATTGGATAATTCAGTACAGTGAAACATGAGTAAAACATTTTTAGTTCTGCTATGAAGTGAAAGGAGTGAAACTCTGTGGGATTTGTAAATACTTTGAAAATTCTTTTACCTTCCATTATGTGGTGAAAAAGATGTCAAATAGAAAGAGATAAAGAGAAATACAAAAGCAGACAAATTCTCTTGCTAAATTTTGGAAACAGATTTCTCAATCAGATCTTGTATATTCAAGGTTTTGTCAATAGCGAAGTAGACTATTAAACTATATTCATTTAGGCGGCGAGCTGGTAGAATCGTTAGCACGCCGGGCGAAATTCGTAGCAGTATTTCGTCTGTCGTTACGTTCCGAGTTCAAATTCCGCCGAGGTCAACTTTGCCTTTCATCCTTTCGGGGTCAATAAATTAAGTACCAGTTACGCACTGGGATCGATGTAATTGACTTAATCCCTTTGTCTGTCCTTGTTTGTCCCCTCTATGTTTAGCCCGTTGTGGGTAGTAAAGAAATATATATTCATTTTGAATATAACTTCAGAGGGTGTAAAAATGTTTGTCTCAGACAAACAACTATCAACTATAATTTTGTATTTTCATCAATGCATGATTTTATATACATACACACACAACTGATATTAGATTTCTTT
Source organism: Octopus sinensis (assembly GCF_006345805.1). Taxonomy (NCBI): domain Eukaryota; kingdom Metazoa; phylum Mollusca; class Cephalopoda; order Octopoda; family Octopodidae; genus Octopus; species Octopus sinensis. The sequence goes on from NW_021836135.1 coordinate 158,575, forward strand.
TGAATATAAAAAGACAGTACAAAGGAAATATATAAAAGAAAGAAAAAGACATCTACTAAAAATTGCAGACATTATTTCATTCACTCTTTATTTTCTTTCACATACTTCCTTTTGTCTAATTTTAATTCTATTAAATACTCTCCTCCGTTATAATGCAACAGTCATCTTAAGGCTGGAAATGCTACTATCACTATCAACGTCATTAAAATTTTTGTATAAATACTTTGTAAAGAATTACATTTTATTTGAAAACCTTAGCAAGTCTTTCACTTGCTCACTTTATTATGATTGAAATGTGGCTAAGTATCAGTAGTTAGAAATGCTGATTTCTTTTTATGACCAAACTTTGAAGCTAATTGATGTAAAACTTGGAGTCTTATGTCAATGAATTAATACTAACAGTACATTTTTGCAGACTAATAGGGCTATCTCACTAGGAGCTGAAATCAAAATCATTATAATTTGTCAAACCAATATTTAATACAGGAGAATTGTCTAGTTGCTATTAAGTTTATTATTTTTTTTTCCTAAATATTCAATAAATTTGAAATTAATTTAGAAAGTAAATTATATAAAATTTTCTAAATAATGGAACAAAGGAATTGAGTAAAAAATATTTCTAAGTGAACAGCAATGTACTTTTAATAGAGGGGTATGTTCATAACTGATTAACACAACATGAATATATAATAGATGGCAGAGAAATGAATAATCATGTCCAAGCTGGTAAGATTTGTATTTAGAAGTACCATGTACTAAAACAGATATTAATACTGTATGTGAATACAATAAAAATAAATTAACTACCTAAATGAGAAATAACAAAAATTATTACAATTGAAATCAAAGTTTTAACATGATTCATAGACAATAAAATACATATGCAACAGAAAGAAAACAAACATAATACTCTTGTTACTTTTATCAATATAAACATATGTATCTGCATTCACAATCTATCCAATTAGTGACAATGGAATAGTTTAGCTACGTGATATATAGGAGAAAATGCTGTTTAGAGCCTGATTGTGTGGGTCTGAATACATCTGTAACATTCAACTAGTTGCATATGAATCAATGAAAACACTTATTCAGCATGCTAAAATTAACAGTTAAATTCCTATGACATCCCACTCTACCGTCTTAAAAAGACCCCTCCCCCCCCAAAAAAAAAACCCCAAAGGATATATTGGATAATGCCATCTGAGATAAATTATGTCTGAAAAGACAACAGTCACCACTAGAATAGCATAGATTATAGGTCTGTTCAGCCAGGGATGACCTTAGTCTATAGAACAGTAATAACAATTAAGTTGTATCTGGTAAAAGTTAAAATGAAGAATGGCTTCTATTTAAGATAGTGTTTCCAGCAGTCTGGTAAATCTTCTCTATGAAAACCGTCATTGCCAACTATGTGTAACTTTCACATTGATTCGATAAAAAGAATGCATACACCTCTGCAATTCACATGAGTTAATAGAGACTTGTGGTTCTATGTAACCAGAGTGGAAAGATCAATACCATTAGTTCTCTCATACACAGTAAGTCTCTTATCTCACTTGCGTAATGGAATTAAATATGATATACCCAAAGTTTACACTTGTCCCATTTCTTTTCTGACCCAACAAAACCTGCATCAATGCACATACAAATATGAATTCATGACTCACTTGAAACAGCAGCCAAATTGATAATGTATCTTATATTTTAACCATATCAAAAATGATACAACTTTATCTCTAATTATTTACATACTTTCTCCCTCAAGAACAACTTGGCAAAAGAATGTTAGTAAAGTATACCTGTCAACTGCTGGTTTCTGCAGTTTTGTGTATTAACAGGGACACTGTAGAAGTGTAGAAGTCAGTGTGAAAACTTTTATAGAACAAATGTCATTCGCAAAACATTTCTAAAGAAAATTTTAGACTTCTCTACACACCGATATATATCTATATGTAAAATATGTAATACTCCCCAAGATGTTTTAGACAGAATACTAGGGAACTCCATGCATATTTCATATTATTAGTTGCCTGAGTATTGCAAATAAGAAACTTTGAGAAGCAACATATACAGGCTCAAATTGGAATAAATAATTTGTCTCATAGCTATCACTAAAAATCAAGTACAGCTTGGTGGTAGATACTTTTTCTCCAAATATACTGAAATTTCATCATTGATATTTCTCTCTTTTTGGGTGGGACTGTGCAGCAACAGTGCTAGTACAAACATGACTGCAAATACCACAGAATATTGATGAAAGACTTTGTGTAGTGGACCTTGCTTTAGCTTTTGTTTTTACTTCCTGTTCTTTCATTCAATTCAACTTGGTAAATTTTATTCCTTTCTCTATTGCCTTCTGCCATTGTTTATAATTAATTGCTGTCTTCTCGTTTCAGTAATTATCAGGCCATCCATTTCATTGAGATGTGGCTTAATGACACCTTATAATGAAATTTCATGTGTTCTCTTTCATGACTTCCACATTTCAGCTTGCTTTAGAATGTGGTCTTTGAAACCTTAGTATCCTAAATATGCATCATTTGTCCCAACCTAGCACAGCTGATATTCTGTCAGATTAGATTTAACTCAAGAAAACTTGGTTCACTTTTTCCAATCACCTTCTACACTAACCACTCTGTTAATCATATTGCCTTGGATAGAGATAACATAATAGTGTATTGCAGGGGACAATTCATCCTCACTTATGGTGCATTGCCAAAGTGCTCCTAATTCTCTTTGTCAAGTGACTATGAAATGAACAGACAAGAAGGGATTGAGTTGACACTTCAGTTCTGATGTGTTGAGGACATGACAACCTTTTTTGTGTTGGTGCTATAATAAAGGGCACCCAGCATACTGTAATGCAGTTGATGTTAGGAAGGGCACTCAGCCATGGAAAACCATTCCACAATAAACATAGGAGAACGTTTTTCCAGTATATTGTATACTGTTACAACCCAAACTACATATACCAGCATAAATAAAAAAACAGGTGTAGCATGATGATAATGACGATGATGATGTTTTAAATACAGATGTGCATGTATACATGTATGTGACCACACACACATGTAGATGTATACTTGGTATGTATGCATACATCCACCCTGATACACATATGTATTTAGAAATATGTATGTGTGCATGCATGTACTGTGTTGTAGGACACAGTTTTGCACATAACTAGTTAGAATTTTGTGTAAGGGCCCATCTTTTGGGTAATTATTATAAACCTGGGCAACATCAGGTACTGCTTCTTGTGTGCATACGTGTGTGTGTGTGCATACATGGCATTTGTTCCCCCTATTGCTTAATGTTTCTATAGCCTAACAGTGTGGGAAAAAAAACCAATAAAATAAGTACCAGACTTTAAGAAATTAAGTACTGGGGTCAATTTGATTGGCTAAACTCTTCAAGGTAGTGTCTCAGCATGGCTGCAGTTCAATGACTGAAACAAGTAAAAGTGTAAAAATAGTAAAAATGTAAATGTATGGATTTATGTGTGTATGTATATACATACCATATGTTTGTTTAATTAAATTTCTAAACTAAATATTTTAGTCAAAATATAAATCATATTATGGATTTGAAACTGAATCTCCATAACAGTCGATATACATCAGAGTTGATGAAGAAAACAATGCGAAATTGGGAAGGATGTATGCAGCATCATCTCTCAGTATTAGTTAATGTAGAAAATAAACTGTAACAATCTAATAACATTATTGACATTGGTATTTACCTTCGAAAAAGAAAACAAATTTTCATCAGAATGTTTGTAGTGGCAACATCACAATCATTCTCGTTATTACCTTGATCATGTTTATTTGCAGCCGCTAACATAACAACATTACCAACAATAAGCAAGTCTGACAAAATGATATGATTGGAAAATCAATGTATGTTTGTCTGAAATCTCTGAGACTCAATACATCTTGTAGTATTCACTTAAATGACAAGGTACACTCTTGTTAGTGGTTTTATTACTCACAATTTTGCCTTTCCAAGCTGCACCCCAATGTTGCACAAATTTCTCCCACTACAACTAATACTTGCTTGTTTGTCTATCTATATTTCTCTTATCTTTCTAATATATTTACTCACATCATCCTTTTTCCTCCCTTCAGCAAAGCAAGAGAAACCTCTTGTTTCAGAGAATCACGTTATTGTCGGTGTTATCAATATGGTAAGATGTTAGGCCTTAAAGCAAAGAGTTTGCATCTATTTTTGGTGATATTGTTTGCATTCCTGCCGAAGACTTGACAAATCGTGTTGAAAACAGACTGTGAATGTTATTTGCAGAAAAGAAATTTAGTGTAACTAGACAGTCTTAAAACCACACAGTGCTTTGCATCAACATGAGGTCAAATAATTCCACTTACATTTTGGCTTTCTTACATTTTTTCTTCCTTTTTTTTTAATTTATAAAAATCTTTAATACAAAATTTATTTGCAATGAAATAAGTTACTTTTTACAGTTTTTAGTATGGATTTTATTTGCAATGAAAAGAGTTACTTTTTCAAGAAAAATAATTGTTAATGTAAAAAAAAAAAGTATTTGTAGAATATCTATTTGTTTTTGAATATTTATGAATGAGAACTTTTTGTAGGAGTAAAGCAGTGTTTTTAGCAGAAATTCATCATTTTCATGGAATATTGCTAGTGTAGGTGAATTGGTTTCTTATTAGAATTATAACAGTTTTAGTTTACATCTATTTTAACATAATAAATTCACATACATGTTTGTGCTTAGTATGAATTTTCATTTGGTTGGAGGATAACCAATGGCAGACATATCATGAAGGTTCTACAAGACTGTGAAAGTTGATGATACCAGTGTGGTTGTTATTCTAGGTGTATTAATGCTTCATATATGCAGTGAAGTGATACCCCACACACAGCAGTGACTACTTCATTTGAGAAGCTCTACATGATTTTTATATGGCTTCACAAATTTCTTTTCATCATTTCATCACAGACTAGGTTATGTTCCTTAAAATAAGTGTTACCATGTGCTATTAAGTTCTAGATATCATCATCATCATTGTTCGACCGTGGTCGAGACAATGGAATTTACCATGCTACGCCAAACTTCATGATCCATCATGGCATTACGGAGGTCCTGTTGCCGGATGCCTGTATCCCTGGAGAACGTGATCAGAAACAGGACCCGGCAAAGCAGGGGATGGACCTATATCTGCAGGTATACCATTAGGTCTGGTTCCCCGGGGAAGAGGAACCCTGGTGCAGTTAATTGTAAATTCCATAGTCTTTTAAAATGGCTAGATATAACTCAGTAGACAGATGTAGTTCATTAGTTCCATTACAAAACTGTTTTTTAAAAGTGTCATTCTGATAGTGTTATTATTTTTAAGAATTGGATTGGTCCATAGAAAATGGTGCACACATGATTTTCACAACCTCTCTGAATGAGTGTGCCAGGTAAGAAAAAAACGTGTTTCAGTTTCTGGGGAGTAGGCTTGGATTTAGTAGAGTAGAACACAATATGAATGAAGAGAGGAGAGATGAGTTATAGAGGTGTGTCTAAGTGATGATGGCATTAGTGCTGACAGTTGCAGGATGCAGAAACCACTACAGAAGCAATAGGAAAGGCAGAGAGGTGACAGCACATCTTCATTATAGTGAAGTGTTATGACACCATCTCAGCTGCTACTTTCAATCAATGCCCAGAATAAACAATAACTTTGCTGCACAAGAACAATTAACCTTTTAACATCTAAACAAGGTATATGTGGCCCAAATACTCTAGCTGCTTTATGTTCAACCTGGCCAGATCCTTGTTTCTGACACCTACCTTACAATGTCATTCTAAAAGTAAACAATCATACCATCAAAATCTCAAAGCTATGAGATAATGCATGTTAAATTGAAAATAATGTGAATAAATAAGCATTATATTTGAAATGTTAGATGCTCAATACAGATCTTTATGTAGAAGTGTGCATTACTGCGATTTTTAGGTTATACATATCTAAATATCAGTTAACTACATAAAACTAGAATATTTAATTTTAAAAATGTCTTATTGTGAAAACAGACCGTGTACAGCCACATATATGCATGAACATAGATATATAGATATAGATTCAAGTGCTATTTGAATATGTATATATATATATATATATATATATATATATATATATATATATATATACCATGGAACATCTTCAAAACAAGAAACCACTATCTAAGCATTATCTAACCTTAATAAGATTACGCACGAAGCAAAACAACCAATGTAAGTAATCTCCATAAACTATGAATCCATCAACAAACATAACAAATATTCTCATCATCAGCTACCAAATGGATATCACTATGGTTTTGACACCTGAGCAGTACCATTCAATCTGGTGATTCAATAGTGTTAAAAGCTGCTTAGGAATCAATAGTAACCAGCAGGCGTGAAACATCAGCAGAGTATGTCCATTACTCTAACACCTGCTTGTTATTACGTGAAACAACATCAAAGTAAACTGTATTAATACATAGTTACAAAACAGTATGTATACAACAAAATACCCCAAAAGAGGAAGCTGTGATCCAAAAAATTATAATATAATATACACATACATACATATTATACACACACACACGTTTATATATAATGTGTGTAATTGGGTTAATTTGAAGCTTCCATTTTGTTTTACTCAGCTTTTATAATATATTGTTGTTGCTGTTTAATCCCAAGTTGTCCCTGAATACTATAGGCCACTGATATATCATTGTAAATTAATCAGAACAGGTGATCAAAACTGTATAAATGCAACTTAAAAGCAAAGTCAGTTGAACATTTTCAACTTTTTCCTGAAGAAATTTTTTGTCAAGATGAGTAAGAAAATGGCCACAAGCTATACGTGCTAATAGGACAACATCATATTTGAAAAAGATGAAGACAGAGCCGGGGACTTTTTCTAATGAAAGTTGTGTAGCTTCCAACAAAGTTTAACTTCCAACTCTACAATCACAGGCTATATATTCAACTTTGCAACAGGAAATCAATGCTCAAGAATTAACATCTTGTAAATATGTATGAAAATATCTTTGTGTCATCAGCTCACCTATAGTCATTCTACTTGGGCACATGAAAGTAACATGACATAAACTAAAATTCAACAGCAACAGATAAAAATCTACATTCACAATGTAAACCAACAATCATTGCATTATATCAACAAGTTTTATTCAAATTATGCAATAATTATATTTTCATGGGTTTTTATACTGGACTAACTACATTTCATTAAGATCATTTAGTTTCTAATAGAGAGAGAGAGAGAGAAGAAAGGAACAAAATATAAAAAGAATTGTGCAAACTTAAATTTTTAATATTGTCATTATAAATTATTCTTCAGCATTGTACTGTGGATTACCTGAACTCCTTTAAGCACCTTACCTAACTCAATGATGTGATCTAACTCATGAAAACATGGTTAGAGTTAGAAAGTGCATTTATCTGTAAAACAGTGCCTCCAGATTCATAAACATTTTACACAATTATGAAGCTGATGCTAACATGAGAAAGAGTTGAAAATTAAACAAAGTTATAGCATTTTGCAAATGTAGTAAATTAAATATTTCTTCATTGATTTTAACAAAGTGTATAGTTATAGAATTTCAGTTACTCAGCAGAATTTATATGTTACGTTTAACATCAATATAATTTTGATTATATTGAATTCTGTGAGGATAATTTTGCTAGATTACTTTCGTTTTGATATATATTTTACATTGATTTCTTCGGGCATCCTCATATAAGAGGAGTATTTATTAATAATTTAATGAGAAATGTAATTTTAAAATATAAAAGGCAATCGGATATACTGTACAGGCAAGAAGACTGAATTGATATGGGTATGTGATGCATATATTAGGAGGACGGTTGTATAAAGATGTACATACACTTAAAGAGAATGTCACCTGTGTAAGAGGGAAACTGAGGAAGACTTAGGATGAAGTAAGGATGTATCTGAAATTATTGCGTATCATGGTGGAAATGACAAAGGACTGCATATGAGTGGTATGCTGTACTGGAGAAGACCTACCTGCCTATTCAGGCTGACAGACATTACAAATGAGTTTATGTGTATATGTATGTATTCATGAATGTATGTCTGCATACAGTTATGTCTACATCATTGACCTGTTTGATAACCTCTCCTTCCTCTTATAACTTGTTCCATTGTCTCAAACCCCCTTTCATCACACATTCCTGTCACTCATCAATCTTTTACCCATATCACTTTCATCCATGTTTCTTGTGTTCATATCTTAGTCTCATACTTTTCATGCTATTCCCCTATTGCTTATATTTCAATCTCTCACTCCTCTTCTCATTTTCACTGTACTAAGCTGCTGATATGACTAAAGACAGCTGTAAATCACTTCTGTTCACCATATATTGCAATATTTTGCCCATACTGTTACTGCTTATCTTCTATTCACTATATACAGTTTTCTTTTACCCATGCTGATAGCTCACCTCTTAGTGATTTCCCCTTGTTTTCAATATCATTGTACTAATACTAAAGATGATAGTGGATCTGTCATCATACATTAATTCCAGTGTAACTAAGGATGCCAGTACACTTATCTGACACAAACTCTCATTTGTGCCATTCCCTAGTACTTAGCCCAACTATTTTTCCTTTTCTCCTCCACCACCCTCATCACTCAACCTCTCTAGCTTGTCTTGAAACCTATGTACAGGAGGCTAGCCTGAACCAACTGTGCCCAATACATTTGGCATTCACCTCTCTTCTTATATTGTTTGTTTCAATTTACCTGCTGTTTATTCTTGCTTCTTCTCTTCCATATGTCACGAGTCCCTCTCATTTCTCTGTCCTAGTTACATTGCCTTCTGAGAGTGTCTTGCCAGCTTAGTCATGTTGTCTTGAATATTCATACATATATCAGTATATTCAGTACCTCTATCACACATCCCCCTATCATATATCCCTATTATCATTCATACCTTAATCACTCATGCTTCTCTTTCTGCAAAAGGCTGATGGGTGAACAGAGATTTGGAGTTATAAAATCCTTTTAGTCTTGTTGAAGGCATGATTTCCTTTATAGGGCTGATGTGATGAAAAATGCACCCAGTACACTCTGTAAACAGAAGGTTTTTGAGAATTGTTTAGTTTTGTTAAAGACCTAGCTTCTCCCAAGTGCTGGTGTCATGAAAAAAGTACTCAGTGCTCTTTGTAAAGTGGTTGCTGTTAGGAAGTACATTTGACTGTAGAAACAAAGCCTAAAAATGAATTTCAAGAGATAGTTGGTCCTGTAACCTGTTTAAAATGAGCAAAACTCTGAATTTGTGATGAATTCCACCATAGGAACCTATCCAACACATGATAGCATGGAAAGGAGATGTAACAACCACCATTGCCAATGTGTTACTCATAAACATTTTCAGAACAATGTCTATGTTTTATGGTTCATATGTATTGTCCATCATGACTCATATACCCCTCTAAACCATAACAGAGGAGAATTCTCATACACAAATGATCTAAATCTAAAATCTTAATTGGTTAAGCAATTAAAAAAGAAATTGCAAAGATGGAAGCAATATCCAAAATCAAGATACCTTGAAGTAAATTAGACAAAGACAAAAGTACTGGATGGCAGGAGAAAGGACAAGAGACGTGACTACACAGCCATCAAAGAGGTGGTCATATGTATAAAAGAAATAGTTAGGGAGTCTTTTCTGTGAAACAAATATAAGCTATATGCTCATGAGAGATAAATAGAGAAGACAGAATTTGTATGTAGCAAAATGTACAGGATTATTTAGCAATAAGAACATCCAATAAGTAAATACTTCCAAAAGTTTAGGAGATTCTTCAGAAGTAATTAAGAGTATATTACCAAGGTGACTTAATTACAGTGGAAACGAATAATCTACAAACATATTAATCAGAGTAAGAACAAGGAAGAAAAAGTTCAATAAGTTATTAATTTTATTCTGAGTGAATAGTAAATTGCTATGATGCTTGTGTACAATGTGCAGTGCTGTGTGGAAGTGAAATATGGGCACTAAACAGAGGTGTGTGTGTGTGTGAAGGTTGGAAATAATGAAACTAATTTTCTGCTGGATGTGTAAATGTAGCTTCAAGTTGAGGAAAAGGCCAAGTGTTAGAAGAGACAGATGCTGCATGCAAGAGAGGAGGCTGCATTGGTACAAAGACATGACAAATTGGAGGATGGAAGTTGGCAAATATCTGAAATACACTCAAAAGAAAGGATCATGAAGAGGAGAAGAGCCTGGGAGGTAGTGTAAACTGATTTCAGGAGGCTGAATCTCATTAAGAGAATCATGAAGAACTGCAATAAATGGTGAGATGGTATGATAAAGAAGACCTTTGCACCCTGTTCAAACTTGGAAAAGTAGACATACACTCATGATGATGAGGATGATGAAGATGATGATGATTTCAACAATGATTGTGACTTATAAATTATCAATAACCTTTATATGTATATTAAATAGTTACTATGGAAGCTGGTTTATTCATGAGTGAAATTAATTATTAAATTTACTTTATTATATTTACAGTCATTGAGTCTATTAATGTCACTTTGCATAATTTTTAATACTTTGTTAGTCTCAATACCCAAACTTAAATATATTGTAAATCTTTAACATATTTTTGAAGCCATATTTCCAACCTACTTAACACTCATTACCCTTTCTGCCTTCATCTATCATGATCAAAATAACTCTCTAATTTTAATTTGCTATCAAAACCTAGTAATTTCTGATTTCTTTTTCAAAAGGAAATCGATCACACATTTTGTTAGGTGATAATGCAGAAGCAGGCATGCATGCACACACAAAACTGAAAATGCATGCACATGTAAGAACTACATTACAGAAATATATTATTATAAAATATATTTTTGAACCAGTCATTAGATAGAAAGGCTGAGTAATTGAGACTCAGATTGAGACTTATGAGCCTTACACAAATACATCATATTAGAATTTTATATAAAAACTAATCACCAGGGATAAATATCGATGTTTTTAAACTTAAGTAAACTGTTTGTCTTAATGCTCATTATATAATTTCTCAGCTTTCTACAAAAAGTAACATAGTGTTTACAATTAAATGTTATAGTATAATTATATTATTAGATGATATAATAAGGTAGGCAGTACTTATATTGGTTTTACAGTTTCACACAAGTCTAGAAAGTTCAGAGGAGAGGGGTAAGTTGATTATATCAACCTCAGTATTCTACTGGTACTTATTTTATCAACTAAGAAAGAAAGAAAGAGAGAAATAATGAAAGAAAGGCAAAGTTGACCTCATCAGAATGTGAACTCAGTATGTAAAGACAGATGAAATGCTGCTAAACATTTTGCCCAGCATGCTAACAATTCTGCCAGTTCATTGCCTTGGGCAGTACTTATTTTGAATATAAAGTAGAATAACAGTTATACAGGTATAAAATACCACTGTAAATCTATCCTTTTCAATTTAGGAAAATATAGTCCAAGTCACTTTGTAAATACTATACGAATGATTGCATAGCTTTAATTTTCAAATCTGATGATTGCATGTCAGACTAAAGAAGTTGAAACATAAAATTGAAAATAAATAAAATTAATATGAAATTAAGTGACAAAATATGTAATCTCTCATATTTCATTAATTCAGTGCTTGGAGGTAGAACTCTATACATCTGATCAAAAATATTTCAATAATACCAGGTTTGAGTTATCATCCTTAGGTATATTTTCATCTAACATATAATTAATCTCCATTAATTATGTACTAAGGCGGATTGAATATTACAATTATCTTTCATGCACTGACCAGTGCTTTTGATATTTATTATATTATTGCAATTAAACTGTTTTTCATATGTACATCACATGTTTGTAGCAGAAACTATAACAAATCTTGTAATTGCATCTATCCGGAGAACAACAATTAATTTCAGCCATTACAATTACAAAAGATGGGTTAAATGAAGTGGTCGACATAAAACGACAGTGATGGAAATAAAAATTTGTTAGAGCTGATATTGCACACTTTCTTATATTGCTATGATTAAAATTCCAGTAATAAACAACTATTTTGCCGAATGTTAATAGTGATTAAAATACTATATATGCCATTCATTACTTAAGCATGCAATCAGAAATGGAATGTTCAGCATTTTATTGTAAACTTTTCTCTTCTGTTAAGATTTGAATGGGTTTTCTACTTAGTATCTTTTGATATCTCTTCGGAGAGACTGAAAACTAATTGCTTACACAGATTCTAATAAAACAAATAGTGATAGATAGATGAAATGGAACAAAACAGGATATTTCTTCAACAAAGATTCCACTAAATTTCTGATTCAATGTACTGAATTTGGTGATCTGTTACTAGAAGTTCAACTGACTATTAATTATATTTTAGTTGGTCAGCATATCTTGAGACCAAAAGAAATTGACATTAAAAGATAGTTGTAGTGAACAGAAATAATGTTACGTTCACATCACAAATTGTAATAAATAAAGAGGCTTATGAGAGTATATAATTATATGTGCGAGTAGGTTCTTTAAGGCTTATACTACTAAAAATAAGACATATTTCCAGTAGTTCATTATTGAATTATTTTTTATTATACACATCTGAAATTTTTAGTGAGCACTTCAATATGTATTTTGCTGAATAATAATTTTTGTTATCATCATAAAATGCTGCCTAATATAATGTCTACATTTTAAGTATATTTCAGTTTTTATAAAGATTTCTAGATTTATTTCAATCTTGCTCTATCTATATTTGATATTTCTTTCTTTGAATACTGCTAGCATACAGTGAGCAAATAGAAAATAAACAATATGATATAACTTTTCATCTAACATTGACACTGCGGGTCATGCATGACAGAGTTGTAGAGTCTCAAATGCAGAAATTGCCTACAAGAAGTTTTAAGTTTTGACAACATTATAGCATACAGATTGGGGAAATGTGTATGTCTTAGCAGTCGGTTCATAATGCATCTCAAAACCATTTAAAACACACATAGCTTCTAAAAATACATGAAAAGCATAGATAACAAAAGATTAACAAGTAATGAAATGATCTCTATAAAATTACAAACAATTAATATAATAATATGCAGTTGACTATCAGCATAGAAAAAACTGGTATTCAACAAATGAAGTTTTATAAAAACAAAAAAAAAAGGCAGCTTCAAATGTGATTTATGATATAAATGTCAGCTGAACAGTGAATCGCACAATTTGGGGCATGACCAATAGACAGTATGCATTTGAAAGAAATAAATATGGATAGGACATGATGGACTTTAAAAACAAATCTTAACAATGAGTGATACATCAAACAGAGTTTTTCTACTCATTGAATAAAACAAAATTGTAAGACCTATTAGTGATTAAATACATACTTGACTGTATTAGTGTGTGTATGTGATACTTCTGTCTATTGCTTGTGAAAAGGAGGCTTTATTGAGGAATGAAAGGCAAAATTACAGTTAAAAATCTCATAAACAAAACAATATTTAAAATGACAGCCTTATAATTATAGTACTTATTTTATGAGAAAACTAAAATTGAAATAAATAAACGATATGAACAAATAAAATAATTAATACTGTGAAGAATGCCAAAAACATTTTTTTAAAATGAGAATTAAAAAAAAATTTAATTAAGAGAAACTTAAAACCCTAAAAGAAACTTACTGAAAAAACAGAATTTCTCCCCACTAAGACCCTGAAGAGAAATATCAACAAAACTAGCTTGTCCAGTTTATCAAAGACATTCTCTCTTCTACAAAAATATATATATAAATACATACATACATCATTTTTACTTGCCACATAAGCATGAAAAAACTGGAAATATTATAAATATATAACTGCAGATGTTTCTGTTTATTTTGCTTATTTATTGGCATATTTCTATAGCTATTTTTTCTACTAACTCTTATAAAACTAATAGTACCCCTATAACAAATACAAAAATCTTGACCACCTTCAACACCACTGCAATTCCTGATTAAACAAATTTTGAAATAACTCTTTCATTGTTCAGCATTTCAGATAATCATGAAAATATCAATTATTGTCGAATAGTTTACAAAATATGACAAACAGAAGAAAAGGAAGAAGAAAAAAAAAGAAGACAACATTAAGAAAAATATTAGAGAAAAAACTTAAAATCAACAAACAACTTAAAATATTTTTTCTGCAATTAAATGTATTTTTCATTGTTATTGTTTTTCAGAATTCAATGAATTTAACAAAGAAAATTTCTTCCAACCAATTTAAATGGCATTATTTGTTTCCTTTCTGTTTGTTTTCTTTTATTTTCAATTTTTAATGACAATTGAATACATTCAGATAAATTTCCAAAGTAAAATATTATAAAGAAAAAAGTGAAAATAATTCAAATGATATGAAAATTTTCATGAAAAACAATGTAAAAAGCAATAAATGAATAAAGCTTCCTTTAGTAACCTTTATATTAATGGAGTAAAGCTTCAGCAATGTCTAATATTTAAACAACTTTCAAATGGTTTCCATGCTGGAAATAACAATGTCTTTTATAACTACGTATATACATATACATATATATATATAATAACAAACTCACACTATTACAGGAAGAAAGATACAGGCAGTAAGAGACAAAATCTGATATATATGTATGTTAGTCATTAAGGAAAATAGTTCTACTACAATTTAGTAAGAATAAAAATGAGCAAAAAGACATGTTCCTAACTGCATAGTAATGATTGCTGTTCCACCTTCTGATATGCTACCTCTTTTGTATACCTTATAAACAAGTGAAATAAATTTTTTCATGCAATCCTTTTTTTTTTTTTGCATGACATATCCAGGAACATAAATGATAGATTAAATGAGTGTGTAGAGCAATTTCATTATATATAGGATAAAAAGTTTAAACCTATTTCATTTTAAGTAGGAGATATACAAGAAACTTTTTTACTTTCACTGGATTGTTATAGACCAATATTAGGTATTTATGAGAATGTGTATAGGTCTTAGATGTAATATTTGTAACAGATCCATAGAAAGACTTTACAAACATTTCTCCTTAATCCTCAGTTCAAATGACAAGGAGCTAACATGGCTTTACATCATGTTGCAGGTATATCATTCCTGAAAAAAACTGGCTTCGTACATAGCTTAATGAAATCATTTTTTTCTTTCCATAAAGAATAGCAAGTCGCTAATTTACATTTTAGACTAGATCTTCCCCACCATCCTAAAAAACAAATGCTGTAATGATGCACAGTGCAAAGGACAGATAATAGTCAATGCAGGCAAAAGTCATTTCAATAAAGTTCACAAAATGAAACATCTGCTATACAGAGACAGAAATTTTAACACTTTTAATGAGACATTCTGTTGGAGAGCAAAAAGGAGATGAAGGTTGTAAATAATTCTGGAGAGTATAAAAAAAGTGACATATGACATATTTGTATGATGAATAATATGTTTGTGGAGGTGATGCCTAAAATCGAGTGAACATATGTCTAAACACAAGCATCCATGTGCATACACTCAACCACACATCACTTGCTACATTGTTTTTTTTAGAGAGCATATGATTTGAAACATTTGGAAGAAACCAGCTTGGGTAACTGATAACGGAAGTGACTCAGCCTGGGGCATATAGTCAGCAAAATATATATTTCTTTACTACCCACAAGGGGCTAAACACAGAGGGGACAAACAAGGACAGACAAAGGGATTAAGTCGATTACATCGACCCCAGTGCGTAACTGGTACTTAATTTATCGACCCTGAAAGGATGAAAGGCAAAGTTGACCTCAGCGGAATTTGAACTCGGAACGTAACGACAGACGAAATACAGCTACGCAGGTCGCCCGGCGTGCTAACGTTTCTGCCAGCTCACCGCCTTAAAATATAATTTAGCTCTGCATCAACCCTGATCAAACAAACACTTGATAAATGAAGTTCCAATTGCGATATTCTATTCCCTTTGCTACCCTCACAACCTATCAAAGAACATTTTAGATTTTAAAAAATGGCAGAGCCACAGCTGAGACATCTTTTATGAATGGTTTGCTTGATCAAGTCTAACATGAATGTAAACAATATTTTGCAGCAACCAAAATCCAGCTTTTAGCTAACTAAATTAGTTTTACTGTTACCTAGTTGTTTGTCACCCAGTTGTCACTAAACTAGAAAGATTATAGCTTGAATTGCAGTTATTGTTTATAGAATGTAGGGAATTTAATGTTCGACAGTATTTTAGTCTTTTCCAATTAAAAATTTATATGCATCAATATATAAATATGTTGATATATAAAGTAACAGAATATGGTGCAACAAGGATTCAATGTTTAAAATGCAGTCTGTTATCGGTAGTTTAAGTGATTTATCACATGTTTCTAAACATTTTGTGGTAATGTTACTCCCTGTGCTTTCTGAAACAAGATTTAAAAAACATTTGGTGAAGTCTACATATTTTATTTTATTATTAGAAATGACAGCCATTATCCTTCTGACTCTTTTGATAAACTATTCTTTAAATCATAGGAACATGTTTTACATTTGAATATACAATATTTTTTAGTTCATAAAACATTTGCAACATTTTATCTGTTATAAAAAGTGACAGAGAGGGGGAAAAAACTATATTTGTACATTTTATTGTCAAAGTAATAGGTTGAATGTAGACTTGTTGTTCTACATTGGTAATATGAATAGATAATCTTTATTGACACTAACACACTTCAAGCACAACAAAGAGTAAAAAAAAAGTGTAAATAAATCTGCAAGTTTCTCTTTAAATCATGGAGCTGTCATTTGCTGTTACTGTTGTCCTTACACTGTAATCCCAACTACATCAAATACCCACTCTCAAAAACGTGCTTTTGTTTGACGTTTCTGTCAACAAAAAATATAGCTCACTACTTTGTTGTCATTACTTTACATAAAATTTCTCTAAGTAAAGAAATTCTTGCTTTGGGTTAAATTTGCAGCCGGTACCGTATTTAAATTTAGAACTATACAATTCCTGTCTTTTTGTCAAATAAATTCAGTTCTATTATTGTCATATATATTCAACTATATATATATATATATATATATATATATATATATATATATATATATATATATATATTCTCTATATATTTCCTAAAATCTTAAAAGCACAAATATTAATTTTTTTTTTCTGAAACATTTTCTATCTGTCAAAATGCTTATTTTCATTTTATATACATATCAGTGATTGGTTTGGGTTTATATACAACCTATATTAATAATATAACATAAATTTGTAAAGTTACTGGCTAACTCTATCTCCAAGATACATTGCAGCTGTTAATGAACCATCAATATAAAGAAAAAAAAGTATTCTTGAATACTTTCTAGTATCAAACATTTGGGTCACTATACTTAATAATTAAGAGGTTTCCTAAGCTAGTTTGTCTTTGAACATCCTTTATATTAAAGAAAAGTAAAAAATTTACAAAAAGTAATAAAAGTTTCTAGATTGTTCCTGATGAATTTTTAACATATTTTACAATTAGAAAAGGTGTTATAATTTTAACCATGCCTCGCTGCCTAAAACAATAAATAAGTGAATAGACAGCTTATAATAGTTAAGCTACTGTAGAGTATTATGGATTTTGAAACAGATCATTCACAGGCATACAAGTGGTTGTGTGGTAAGTAGCTTGCCTTCCAACCACATGGTTCTGAGTTCAGTCCCACTGCGTGGCATATTGGGCAGGTGTCTTCTGCTATAGCCTCAGGCTGACCAAAGTCTTGTGAGTGGATTTGGTAGACAGAAATTGAAAGAAGCCAGTCGTGTGTGTGTGTGTGTGTGTGCATCCCCCCAACATTGCTTGACAAGAGAGTATATGTTACTAATGTCAGACAATGAGATAACTGTAACTAATGACTTACTGCATGCTAGATGAATTTTCATACAATTCAATTTCATTTAAATTCTTATGCTTACAGCATTATAAATAAACTTCCTTCAATTGAGTGGGGTTATAATAGTAGGAAATGAGAGATTAAAGTATGACAGAAAGTAGCCAGAACTGAACAGGTTTCTTGCTGTCGAGGAACTACATGGCTACACATGTTATAGAAAAGTATGTGAGATGGAACTGAAAAGAGAGATAGAGTAATGGAGATGAAGAGGCAGAGTGAACCTAAAGGTACACAAAATTGAGCAAGAGTGAGTGGAGATAGAACAGGGAGTGAGAATAAGTGGAATTTCCAAGAGTGTATGTGGAATGTGAGGGATCATTATAAATAAGGAATTAGTGATAAGGCAGATATAATGAAGATCAAGGATTGAGGAATGATTGATTCCAAATAATCAGATGTAAGGTTGGGAAGAGTAGGGTATGACTGTAAGGACTGGGTAGAACTGAGGTGTAAATATTGTGTTAAGGGTGGAGAGATCTTAATCTTCTCTAGATGTATATTTTCTACAAATATTATCTTTTGAAAGTTGATTTGACATAAATATTTTCAGAAATTCATTTAGTATATTATATTTCTATATCTACTGATATTCAAAATATTGGTGTTGTTACATATGATGGAAAGAAAAACTAAAATAGATATCTTATAATATAAGGTTTCTCCCACAATAAACAAATTTGTATTTCATCCTTTTAAGTAATTAAAAGTAGCACAATTGAATTTAAATTTTCAGTTCTTCATAGATAGATGCTTTACATAGGAAAACAAATCATATGCTAGTATTTATAAGTTGTCCTTATCATTTGTTTTCTTAATTTTCTCCAGTTTTAATTGTTTACTTCTTCAAAATTCATTGTACCAATTCTGCACCTTCAACAGTTCTGCATGGTATAACTATGCAATAGTAATAAGGAAACAAAAGGAAAATCACACAATAGATTTACTCTACAATAGAATCATTACCATTTTTTGTTCATATTCTCACAGCCAGATGCCCTTCTTGATACCAATTTCTTTGTCACATCATATGACATACAAAGTCAATGGTGTACCTTCTCTAAAACTAGACACATACAGACAGAATATGACTCATATACCTATAGTAAACCTCTCACACATTCTATCATAATATATTCTGAAAGTAGGCACATATGTAAAACTATGTACTTCATAAATAAACTTAGAACCCAATAGTTCAATGTTGTTTTCCTGAATCTTCAGCCTCTTCTCGTTTCACAATCGAACATATTGCTCTTAAAAATATGCCTCACATTCATATTCAACACAGTTATCTTCAATTCTACTGTTACACTCATATTAACTAATTTTAATCCATTCTAAAGACTCTGACCATTTTCCTTCTCTAATATTGCATGCATCTCTCTCTTCAAAGTAACAAGTTTCTTAACAAACTTGAATAAATGTTACTTATGACCACTCCAACAACTTACCTCACTATCAATCTAAAGGGAGATAATAAAAATGCTATGACACCAAAATTTTCTGATGATTGGTTAAGAGTAGATTTCTACTAAGAAACAATGAGGGCTAAATTAAGTATTTTCAGTTGCTTTCCAACTACAGTTCATATAAGCTCTCATTCATATCTTTCAGTAGTTGATGTCGCATGCAACCTCTTTCTCAGTAGAAATGGAATTCATCTTAGTAGGAGATGCAAGGTGATGATACAACAGCTAAGGCAAAATATTCAAACATTTTGATTGCTGTTTCCTCATGGATTGTTGAAGCATCTGATTATCCAGTTATTGTAGAAAATGCAACTTTGCAAGCAACTTTTTGCACAGCAAACATAAAGTGGAAGCTAACAGGAAAAGACCATGATGAAAGAAAGCAGGCCATTGATAAGAACCTCTAGATCCAGATGCATTTCAATGCTCATATCCATGCCAAAAGAAAGGTTATATAGCCACTTTAAAACAGATGAATTCAATGGAAACAAATTTTCAACACTGAAAGAAGCTGCTGCTAAAGTGTGTGCTAAGAATATTTGCTTGAATACATTATGTGATGAAACAAGAGTATATATATATAGTTTTTGGATTTGGTTTGCAAGATTCTTTATGTGAGTTTGTGTGTTGAAGCATATTCTATTGTGTCTGGGGAAAGTCATTCTCTTTTAGTACCTTATAATTTAACACACTCACCGGTGAGTGTGTTAAATTATAAGGTACTAAAAGAGAATGACTCTCCCCAGGCACAACAGCACACACACATGCACACACACACACACACACACACGTGCACGCGCACGCACACACACACATATATATATAATTGAAGTAAAGATGTTACAAGTAATTTACCTATTCTTTGATAATTGAATTGGTCAAATAAATGTATATAAGAATTAATATACATCATGAAGCAGAACCCAGGAATAAAGTGCCACAAATTCAATTGATAGAGCAAGTCATAACAAAACAAAAGCAGAAATATCTTCAAGTTACAATTAAATTAATGTAATTTGATATTGGAACAAATACCATCCTATAAATCTAACCATTGTAAAGGCAAACGTTATAGTTATTACAAAATGAATCTAAGTTCGCATTTTAGTAGTTAGTCCAATATAATTTTAGAGAGAGGGACAATTATCTACTTATTTCTGAATAGAGAAATAACTTTGAATCATAAAGATAAGGTGCTGTACAATTTAACTGATGAAATAAAAACAACATATATTTGTTTAACTAAGTTATCAGATATAATATTAGCAGCAAGTGAAGACCAAATATTTGATAAAGGTAGTCGTTGAAGGAAAAAAAAAAAAATGTTACATTTGAATAAAAAGTTTCCAAATTAATATTGTACTATTACTCTATGCATCTTGAATCATTATCCATTCTAAATATTTTATTGTGTCTGTATTCTATGTGCATAATAATGTTGTAGTAATTTAGCTGAAGGGATCTTCAAATAAATCCTCTCTGTAAAACATTGATATAATTGCAGCTTAACCAGGTGTAGATTATTCTCGCACTCAAGTAACATTGTTATTACGAAAGTGAAACAGTAACATTTTACACTAATGTAGGTATGTCCTATGTGGCAATCAGAGATAATCATTCGAAGGTTTCTCTCATCATAAACAAAAAGAACATAAGTGAGAGTGCCAAAATCATACGCAAAAACATAATGTGTTTGCAAATGTGGTTTTCAATGGCAAACTCAGTCAGTTTATTGCAAGTATTAGAGGGAAAAATATTATCACTATCTTAGTTGCAGCACATGCCCAAAACCCACATACATATACTTGTTATACATGTATACATACTATACACTATAATAAGCACACATACACTCCTATCACAAGTTTGCAATGGTATATTTATTAGTTTCGCACACTGTGTTCAGCAGATTTAAATGAATTAGTACTCTATCATCATCATCATCATTTAATATCCGTTGTCCATGTTGGCATGGTTTGGATGTTTTGATGGGGCTGGTACGTTGCACCAGACTCCAGTCTGATTTGGTATGGTTTTCTGTGGCTGGATGCCCTTCCTAATGCAATCACTCTAAGAGTGAATTGGGTGCTTTTACGTGCTGCCGGTATAGGAGCTATTTGCATGACACCTGGGTGCATTTACATATCACTGGCACAGGTGCCAATTTGCATGACACCAATATCTGCCATGACTGTGATTTTGCTCAGCTTGATGGGTCTTCTCAAGCATGACATAATGCCAAAAAGTCTTCGTCATTACCTCTGTGAGGCCCAGCACTTGAAAGGAACTCAGCGAGTTTGCCTCCGTAAAGTCCAACACTTGAAAGGAACTCAGACATTTAGCCTCCATCAGGCCCAATGCTCAAGAGGAACTCAGACACTTTGCTTCCGTGAGGTCCAATGTTCAAAAGATGTTCTATAGATGCCACCAGCATGGGTACATTTGGCTTGATGGGTCCTCTCAAGCATAGCACACCACCAAAGGCTTTAGTCATCAGGCATTACCTCTGTGAGGCTCAAAGTTCAAACATCATGCTTCATCACCTCATCCAATGTCTTCCTGGGTCTACCTCTACCACAAGTTCTTTCCACAGTTAGAGATCACATGACCATACCAGCCCAGCCATCTCTCTTGCACACTGCATCTATCACTAACCTAATAATTAGTGATAAAAAGCAAGAACATTTAATCTACATTTTATCATGTCTTCTGTTACCAGTAATAGGATTCCAGCTATCATTATTATTATTATTATTATTATTATTATTGTTATTATTATTATTATTATCATTATTATTATTATGTTAGTGTAGAAAAATAACCATACATGTTCTAATTCTAAAGATACGTGTCGTTTAAAAACAAAGTCCGGATTATTTGAGTTAACAGACTTACATTTTCTACATTTGTCTTGATATATTATTCAAGACTATGTTAATGTAAATAAATAAAATCCTGAGAGAAAGATATCAAATGAAATAGACCTATATATTTTTAGTATTTTAAATTATAAATTATTATTTTTTATTTATTTCTAAATTGTCTCTCATGTTTCTTCTCATACACTTTTGTATAATTAATTCTGTTTAAAGATTTGTCTCAGCTTACTTTAGTAAACTATATATCTTTGGTTTCTAATAGTATCAAATTTAATCTCTCATCAACTGCCATGTTATTCTTAAAATGTCGCTCTGGTTTTCTATTAAGCACAGATTAAAACTTTAAAGTCATGATAAATATATGAACATATATGAAAGAACAACACAAATGCATGCATATTTGTTTACATATGAACAGGAATAAATATCAACATCTCTAAGGACATGTGATAAATTGAAGAATTTCAATTTAGTATGTAAGAGGAGAAATATATTCTTGAATCCAGTGTTAAATGAAGCAAATGTTATTGTATTTATTTTATACTTGAACAATTTTAAATAATCAGGTACTCAATAAAAACAATACTTATTTGAGGTAATTGGAATAATAGGAACTCTCAGTATATCATGGTCTTCATGAGATTAATTTTATAGAAATCTCTCCAACTAACAATAATTATCATTAAGAGAGTGTATGATAGATTTGGCAGTGCACCAGACAAAATATTTTGGTATTTAGTGACTTCTTTATAAAGTTTAAACTTCACCAGATTCAACGTCACTTTCCATCCTTCAGGAGATTAATAAAATTAGTATCAGTCAGTTATGGAGGCAATTTAAAACACTATCTTACTGAACATTTATGGCTTTGGATTCATGTAAGAAAATAATATCATTATAATTACATTGTTTTGACAAATGTTATAGTTTCTTTGAAACATTGCAGAATATATAAGAATAGAGATTTAAAGAGCTATGACAACTTAGTTGGAGTAATATTAAATAAAAATAAGAACAATTTCTTCTTTAATCCTATAAACAATTAATAATGCTTATATTTCAGGTAAAAACAACCCTTATCAAAATGTGAAAGGTAAACATGGCTGTTTGGTCTACATTATCACTATGGGCAGTAGATTGGCAAAACGAATAGAGTGTTGGACAAAACACTTTGTTTCTCCCAGATCTTTGTTTTGAATTCAATTCAGTCAAGTTTGGTTTCAATAAAATAAAGTACCAATTAAGAACTGGGGTTGATAATAGACTAATGCCCTCCCCTCAAAATTACTTTTAATGTGCCTAAACTAGAAACCACTGTTGTTGTTAATATTATTATTTTGAAAGCTTTATCATTATCATGTTGTATTAGTAACAACAGAAGCAGCTGTAGTAGACCTAAACAGAAAAGAATAGCACAAACAATATAAATCTAAAGTAACTGCTTTTATGCAATCAAGTTTTACAGTTCAATGAGTTGAAACTTGTCAAGTATAAATTCATTTTTTTTTTGAGGAACCAGTAATGTACTTGGGTCAGTTACATTTAATACCAGTATGTCTCACAAGATTGGCTATCTAGTGAAAAGTGGAGTCATTGTTACTAATATTACAATAATAGTCAAGTATTGTAGAGTATTGGTAATTTTTCATTGGGCTGAAAAACCTATTTGGTTTTAGTTTATGTTTTAAATCATTCAACTTAATTTACATGATTAATACTTTCTGGAAATGAAACCGATATTACAATTTCCTATTTTGCTGTTTATAACATCACACTAATGAAGATCTCGACAAGAAAAAAAATCATCTTAATTTGGGAAAAATTTAGATGTAATTGTAACAAAATAGTTATATATAAAAAACATTAGTAAATATATACCGAGAAAACATTTGTAAAAAGAATCAAATTGCAAAAGTTTTGTCACACACCTGTACCCTAGTCACAGACACAAATTTTGCAGAGGACTTGTTAATGACCAGGTTGCAGAAATGTGACTAAACTTTTTCATACTTCTTATTAAACAATAATTGGAAAGTGAATATAACAACAGGGTTTTATTTTTGCTCTTGAATGGATAAAATGATTTTTTGACAATGTAAATATATTAATGAGTGAAAGATATATTTTGTGATGTTGACATATTTTATGATAAAGGAATATTATACCAAGATAATTGAAAATTTAAGCTGAAAATTAATTAAAAATTTATTGCAAAAATAATGAAATTCTGGTAAAGAATTTAAATAGTTAAGATATATTATTTTAAATTATCCAGAATCTCTGATTAACAAGTTAATATGCATCATTTAGTATATTCATGCATGCAAGAAACAGTAAGTGGGTGTGCATAAGCATGGACGCATATATGTACTGTATATATTAAGCAAATATGAAAATGGTGTGTTTCAACAACTCAGGAGTATAAAAAAATATTTAATAAATAAGCTTTGGGCAAAAGGGATGTGCAATTTGATAAGTTTACTGTGTTAACAGCATGGTCATCATCATCATTATTCTTTTATGTCATCTGCCTTGGTTTGGAAAGGTTGGCACTACTCTCCAAGGTGGGTTGAGCAAATATGTCTTACTCATAAGTCATATTTTAGCCTCGTTTATATGGATGGTGCCTTTCCTAACATGAAACACTTAGAGGTTGTAGGGCACATTTTTTCAGAGAATCAACACTGGAGAGGTTATTATGTCCTTTACAAGACTCAGTGGT
Organism: Octopus sinensis; assembly: GCF_006345805.1. NCBI lineage: Eukaryota > Metazoa > Mollusca > Cephalopoda > Octopoda > Octopodidae > Octopus > Octopus sinensis. Next base: position 183,642 of record NW_021836135.1, read on the forward strand.
TCCCCACCCAACATTTAACAGCATTTTACTGTAGTACCAACATTTTCAGGAATAGGGGCATATCTTAAAAAGATTGACTAACAGCAGTCAATATCAAATGGCCATCAGAGAGTATAAGTATAGCAAAGAAATATTTACAGATAATGGTGAGAAAGCTTGGGAGATATATCCAAAGAAAAGGGATAAAGTGTCAGAGAGAGAGGGTCCTAAAAGCAATGTATATTGAACTAAAGAGATCCACGCAGTCCTTAGTCACACTGACAGTATAGTCCAGTGAGAATGTAAAAAAAATGCAGTTATTGAGAGATGAGCAATAGACAATAGGATGATGAAGACATGGCTCAAAATGTCTTTGATAATAGCTGAATAATAAGAGGGATGAGAGGGCAAGGATGTTACAGATGTAGCATGTGTGTGTGTGTGGGGGGAGATAGAAGAGAGATACACAGATGTTTTGACCAAGCCTGTACAGGTAGGCTGGACTGCTCTAGCACAGTGCATGGTACTTCATTATTTGGAAACAATATTTATTTCTTTACTACCCACAAGGGGCTAAACACAGAGGGGACAAACAAGGACTGAAAAACGGGTTAAGTCGATGAGATCGATCCCAGTGCATAACTGGTACTTAATTTATCGACCCCGAAAGGATGAAAGGCAAAGTGGACCTCGGCGGAATTTGAACTCAGAACGTAACGGCAGACGAAATACGGCTACGCATTTCGCCCGGCGTGCTAACGGTTCTGCCAGCTCGCCACCTGGAAACAATATTGAACACCTATCCACTCTACATACTAACAGAATATGCAAAACATCTAAGAGAACTGCTTGGTGACAGTAGACACATTAGTTTTATAGTTAGCTAAATTATTAAGGAAAAAAAATAAATAACTGTCTCATTTATCTGACAAACAATTGGCTGACTGAAACACTGAAGACAATGAAGGAAGAGATTAAAATGATAAAACAACATAATATGACAATTCAAAACTTTATGTTTATACACCGTTAATGTTCCTATGTTTATTATGCACTGAGCAGTATGTTGATATGTACTCATATATTTAATATTTTCATTTCTATAATATGCATCGTGAACAAAAGCAACTGAAACAGTGAGTTAGGCAAGACTAAGTTTAAATAAACAAACTAACCCAAACAGATTAATACAAACTAGAATTTCTGTAGTTTATAATGTAAAAGCAAAGCAAGGCTGAAGAACACAGAAAGATGTGCACAGATGCACACACCCATATGAAAATGTGTACACACAAATACAATGAGAAAACAACTCATAAAGACAACAAATAAAATTCCTATCCATAATCAATAAGTGAAACATGATCCAAGAAATGTTCAAAGATAAATGATAACATCATTTGAATTCTATATTTTGTTTTTAAATGATGAGAATTCTTCACTTCAATTAAGCTGTTGAGATATTTTGTGAATCTTTTTCTTTTTTATGGATAATATTAACATTACAAATAATGATATTTGAAATAAGCTGGAAATATGTGTATGAGGAATCAAAAATCCCAATTAAATGAATAAACAAGTTTGAAAAGGGCATAGACATTGAGTACGGGATCTGATCAATAAGTATCCGGATTGTTGCCATTGTAACGAAGCTAAAGCACAAAGAGTGAAACTGCTTGGCACAAATTGACATTGAACTCTGCTGTGCATGCACACTAAGTTTTAACAGTCTATCTTATTTCCGCTGTTTACAGCAGTGCTTGGAAGGAAGGTGTGTAGCGTGTGATCATCACATTGATCATGATGGTGAAAGTTGAGCAGAAACTGTAACAAATTTTGCCAAGAGCTTAGTGATAACCTGCTCAGAGGCCTATGCAAAGTTTTCTAAACGTTTTTATAAGAACACAGTCAAGGAGACCTTGTTCAAGTGAAACCCGAGTGCCTTTTTGGTCAGCTGAAAGCAGTTTTGGTACAAACTTGGCAGACACGTGACTCATATAGAGGTCTTCAGTGATAATGGATTGAACTGAACCACAACTAATCTACACATCCTCTGATAACTCAAGGATGGTGATTTGATGATTTCCCCTCACAGCTGCAGGCACATCTGCAATGTTTTTCTCAGTTCTACTGGCTGCAGGCCTCCAAGAACATTCATCAATATCAACATATTTTTGGCCATCCTAGAAATGTCTAAAACACTCGTACACTTGTATGCAGCTCATACACTCCTCTCCATACACTTTCTGCAACATTGTGTAAGCCTCTGAGTAGGTATCACCAAGACAACTTTCTCTGTCATGGTCAATGTGATGATCACACACCACACACTTTCCTACGAAGCACTGCTGTAAACAGCAGAAGTGAGCAAGAGCAATAAAACTTAGTGCACATGTGCAGCAGAGTTCAAGGTAAATTTTTGCCAAGTGGCTTCACTCTGCATGCTTTAGCTTTGTTACTATAGTAATGGTCCGGATACTTATTGATCAGACCTCATATGTTTTAACATGATAGCAATCATTGCTTCTACATCAATGCATCAGTTCCTTATTTTCTAGTGTATTTTGGAATTTTTTCCAAGATCCTTCAAGAAGAGGGAAGTGATATTCATATTGATCCTCGACTTAATACACAAGAGCACTAATACTGATCACAGTCTTAGCAGCAATATCAGTGAAACTGGTAATATTGAAGCATTAAGCATTTACTAACATCTAAAGTGACCAGTGATGCACCTCATAAACTTCCCTCAAGAAGTGAAAATAATTCGCATTTTTGTGTTTCCCTATAACATCACAATTTCTGCAGAGTTCAGTCGACAAAATTCTCCTCATCATTTTAATCACATTGCATGCTTACACATTTGAAACCAATTCTCATTTTATAATATTTCCAACACAGTGATACAAGTTATACATGCAATATTGTGAAACAATCTTCTAAACCTTCCCTGATAGGAATGACAACATGCATTCAAAAGTCCCAATACAATCATAGCCAATAGAAAAGTAAAAAAATAAAAACCCATCATTCTTCTTTCCTTTCTGTGACTTACTTTGAAGTCAGTACTAAGCACTTTTCACAATCAATCACTCCTAGAGTTGCAACTTTAGAATATTGTTCTTGCTCATATTTTTGCATACAGGGTTCATCGTAGAGCAATTCAAATTGCAGTAGCCTTTACATGTTCATTTGACATGCTAAAAATTGCAGTTAAATGCATAATTGTATCTAAATAAAGACTTTATAACACAAAAATTATTTTATAACACATAGTGCTGGTGGCACGTAAAAAGCACCCACTACACTCTCTGAGTGGTTTGTGTTAGGAAGGTCATCCAGCTGTTGAAACATTGCCTGATCAGATTGGAACCTGGTGCAGCCACTGGCTCTCCAGACCTCAGTCAAACAGTTCAACCCATGCCAGCATGGAAAACGAATGTTAAACGATGATGATAATTCTCTTTGTCTTTCTATATGTATATATAAATATATGTGTGTGTGATATTTGACATACAAATGTAAAGCCTTACACAATTTAGCTGGTCTAATCTGAGGAACATGATCACAAATATATTAAGGTGTTCAGAAAAATAATGCTAGTTAAGTTTAATTGAATACCATTTATTAATAAGTACAATCATTGTCAGAGATTGTAACCCAACAGAAAGGCAAACTTTTTAAGTGACGTTTAATATTCAGTGTTTTCTCAAAAGTAATTTGGCATACTGTTTCTAAAATTTTCTTTGTGTCTGAATGTTTGACCACATATGAAATGTTGTAACCACTGAAACAAGTGATAATGTGTAAGTGCTAAATCTGGTGAGAATGTTGCTCATAAAAGAAGAACTTCTCAGCCTGATGAAGTTAGCTTTTTTTAGGTTTGGTTCACAGTGTAATCCTTGCATTACAATACTGGAGAATAACATCTTTTCTGTTTACCAAAGCTGGCCACTTTTGACAGAATGCCTCATTCATGCAACCATGTTGTTACTAGTAGCCGTGATGACCTTGCTTCCCTACATCATAAATGATACATGCTCCATAGGGTGCATTGCAAAGACTTGCCTTTTGCTTTGGCACTGGTTCCTCATTTACTGATAACCATTTTTTTCATTTTCAGTTGATATGCTGTACCATTTTCTGTCATTTGCAATAATGCTATGCAGAAAATGAGACAGTGCTGTTCTTGCCCAAGTAACTGCAGCAAATATTAGAACACAGAGCTGTTTTCCAGTGTGAGCTCAACTTTCTTTGTGCTTTTCCTCAATTATCATGTGATGGTCGTGGACAGTTGAACATGACATGTGCAGGTCATATGTCAAATGTCTGGAGCTCTGATTAAACTGTTTCTCTAAAATAATTGTCATTCAAAATCGTTTGTGTTTCAGGAAGAGGCTTAACAGTGAGTTCATAATTGTCATTTTTAAACTTCTGAAACCACAGGTGGCATTTACACATCTGCAGTGCCTCGAAACAAATGTTTTCCATTGTCTGAGTAGCAGTACTATGCTTCTGAAACTCATACAGCAGTGATGGTGAATAGATTGCTCATTAAAGTTTTTTAAACTTTTATGGGGTTAAACTTTACTACATTCTATAGATGACATACAGCTTGATAACAGAAATGATTAACTAGATTTAGATATAGTTTTCTATTTAAATACTGTCATGCCTTGGCTGAATTACAATTTAAAAGAATAAATCACTTTCTCAACACTCTAATATCTAAATGTTTAACATGTTACTGTATAACAAGCTGCATCAGTGTTCTACATGATGTAAATGTAAAAATCTTCGAAAATTACACAAAGTAAAAATATCTCAAGCACTCACCATTGCTAAGATAGCACCTGCAGATGTTGAATGGTTTGAAACACCGTTTCATTTGTTGTAGCTGTGTGCATTTGTGCATATACACATACAAACATACATACACATATAGACATATGTGTGTATGTATATGTATATGTATATATATATATATATATATATATATATATGTATAGGTATGGGAGTGTGTATATAGAGACAGTCTGACAGAGTCAAAAAACAGATTTTAGTCAAGAATTGGCTTGCATTTGTTGAGATGAAATAAAGATACAATGCTTTTATAATGGGCAAGTGAAAAAAAAACCTTATCTAGCCAGTGTTATCATGGGAAAGTACACTTAAAAAAGAAAATATGAATACTTGTTTAAAGAATATAAAGCAGTAAGAACATTTTAGTAGCTAACCATGGAATGTTTCAGCCAGTATTTTTAAGCATTTTCTTTTTCTCTTCCTTTTCTATCAGGTTCATATTTGTTTTACATAAAAATATTTAACAACAAAATCAATGGCAATCTTTTAGTAAAATGGCTAATATATCACACAAGGATGGTTATCAAAAACCACAAAATTTTATTTAAATTATCCCCTAGAAATTTATCTTTCTTTATGGGTGCATGCGTGTGCATGTAAAGATATTTTGTGTGTAAAAATGTATAAACTCAAACTATCTGAGGTGCATATAAAAATGTTTTCAATGAAGAAAACATCTAGTGCGCACGTGTGCATGTGTGTGTATATACTTACAGAGACTTACATACGGTTATAGAAAGCAATGTCTTCTTTGTGCCCTTAATATCAATATGTATATGCTTGCATTTATAGACTGGATATATGTGCATTTATGAGCTCTGTTGATCATGCCATAAATTTTTATTATAAGTAGGTTTTCATAAACATTTTTCTGAACTAAAACAATATAATGGGCCGAGTGAAGAAATCAGGTATTTCAGTGAATGTGAAAGAGAGGATAGGTATGGACCAAAGTTTTGGTGATGCACTGAGGATTAAACAATAACCATAAAACTGTATTATATTCTGAGCTGTGCATAGTTATTGATATAAAGAAGTTAATGGTGGAAATCTTGCTTGGAATATTAAGCACTACTCTGTGTGATGAGCAATTTAGTAAATGATTTATGTCGTTAGTCTATGACATTGTAATGATAGGATCAATATACACAGCTGGGTTCATGAAAAGTTATGTGTTCATGAAGAGTTAGTGGGTATCAATTCCATTACTGCAGTCTCTTCAGTTGTTAAATTATTTCCACAAAAGTACCAAAATAAAGCAATTCACTAAGCCTAGAAATTTTCTGATACAGAATATAAAACTCTTTATAACTTTCAAAGCCATTTGACATCAGAAATTTGGTTTGAGAATAAAACACAAAATAATAAGCTTTAGATGATTTTAAGTCCATGCAGCACTATCAAATATCGAATGTATGGTGACAATCTCTGAAAATGGTAACGTAAATGAAATGTGTTAAGCTGGTATTTCTTTTCTTCTCTGTTGTTAAGATTTTCAAAATAAATCTTCTTTCTATCTTCAAATTAACATAATAGATATAGCATAGAAACATATATAGGACTGTCAACCAAACTTCCTTCCATAGGTTATAAATGGCAGCAAGATACAAAACAACTATTTATATTAAACATCATCATTTGCACCTTCCTTATGCTGAGATACAATGAACAGATCATTGAAATCTGAGTCAGACCTTATCTGAATTAACTGCTCTCCAAGATACATGCTTCTATTTTGATATGGTTTCTACAGGTAGATGACTTTCCTAAAATCAACAACTTTGTGCTTGGTATATTTCATTCAATGCTAACCACTTTTCAAAGTTTTGAAGTGGAGAATGGTCTTAGTAGGCAGGCTGGTATAGAAATAGTTAAAAGAGATTCCAGTTGTCTTTTCTTAAAAAGTAGATAGCAGATTTATTCATTTTTTTAATGAATTCTAGATGCACAATTGGGAAATTTATACATGGAGAAATATCTTTGCAGTCTACATTTCTTTTTAACCCATATCACTACATAGGCGCAGGAGTGGCTGTGTGGTAAGTAGCTTGTTTACCAACCACTTGGTTCCGGGTTCAGTCCCACTGTGTGGCACCTTGGGCAAGTGTCTTCTACTATAGCCTCGGGCCGACCAAAGCTCTGTGAATGGATTTGGTAGATGGAAACTGAAAGAAGCCCGTCGTATATATGTGTATATATATGAGTGTGTGTGTGTGAGTCTGTGTTTGTCCCCCTAGCATTGCTTGACAACCGATGCTGGTGTGTTTACGTCCCCGTTACCTAGCGGTTCGGCAAAAGAGACCGATAGAATAAGTACTGGGCTTACAAAAGAAAAAGTCCCGGGGTCGATTTGCTCGATTAAAGGCGGTGCTCCAGCATGGCCGCAGTCAAATGACTGAAACAAGTAAAAGAGTAAAGAGTAAAAGAGAGTATAGCTTATATGCAAAAACAGCAAAGTAACATTTTTACTGTATACGGATGGTAAATGACTAACATTTCAAAAATAAAATGCTTACTTTGAAATCTTATAAGATATCATAAAAGATGCTGTTCCAAAAGAGATCAGTAATTCTTTTATCACAACAAATTTCCAAAATTAACAGCTGACAGAATGCTAACTTGATAAAATAATTCAATAATTTGAATTAAATTAGTTCAACACTAGAAAATTCAGAGATTTAAATTAAAAATTAAATTTGAAATTATAAAAAAAAATAAAACACACACACACACACACACATCACCATCTCTTCATCACTTTTTACTGCTAAGATCTTTAACGAAGTACTAAATATTTCTGTTGACCTTTCACTATACAACTAGATTAGTGTTCTAAGAAATTTTTATCAAAATAAAAGATTTTTCCGGAAACATTTCTGTTGTAAATATTCATGTCTTCCTAATCTTCAACATTCAGGCTAGATTAGATCAATGATATGTTTGGCGTTATTCTGTTAAAGATTTTGATTATTCTTACACTCAAGTGAAACTAAATTTGGGCCTTATTCACTGGAACCACTTTTGCCAAATTTTTTTCTTGAATCTCATTAATGAATGACACAAACTAAATTTAACAGCTTTGAAAATAAGTTGACAAAGATAAGATTAACTGCAAAATTCTTTGATTTATTATTTTTTTTCTGCCTGTATAACTTTCTATTCTAGTTGTTATTTTAATTTTCAGTGTTTAGTATAATAACTTTAAGATTAAAAAGCTATAACTCTATTCTGTCTCATCAACCTTTGTTGCAACCATTGTGTTATACAAGAGTAGAAATAAGAGATTTAGGTGTTCATGACTTCAGTAGGAATTATATATTTATAAATCAATACTATAATACCCAGCTAACAAACTCCATTACTTTGATATTGCAGTGTTCATGATCTGCAACTGTAGTTTGTTAATAAATATATCCCTCATTATTTCTTTCTTCATATTTAAATTGCATCCATAACATATTGCATTTCAGTGTTATATTTTCTGGGTTCTGCACTACGCTTAGATACAAATATTCAATTCTCTAAACATAATTACTAAAATTAAAATATTGGAGCTAAAGCTAAAGATTGCACAACTTTAGGCAACCCAATATTTCATAACTCTCTACTTCTCTCTCTTTGTTAGCTAAAGCCTGTGTGGCTGCTATGAAATTTCAAATTCAATGATGCACTTCATATCTGAATATAAATGTACACGATGTGCATGTTTATTTGTTGTTTGCGAATATGTAAATATCCATATTATTGTTATATCTAACATTATATCCTTTGATTTCAGATTTGAATAACAGTTATATATTACCCATAATCTTAATTTAACTAAATTTATGCCTTTTAGGGTATAAATAGTTTTCTATCCTCTGCCAAAAATAAGAATCCATTGATCTAAAGAGTGTCACATATCTGTCAACCAAATCTTATAACATGAGAAACTAAGTCATGAATTCAAACCGTGTATTAGTGCAGGGCAATGGTTTAGGTATGAGTATTATGTGTTTGTAAACATCATCCAAAATGCCTTGTGGTAATTTTCCAGGCCATTATTTTGGGAGTTCAAATCCCATCAAGGTCACCTCTTCCTTTCGTTCTCTTGGTGTTGATAGATGATGTAGCAGTTCAGAGAAGTAGATTCAAGTGGTCGAACAAAGTTCCTTGCAATATTTGTTCCAGCTCTATATGTTCCAAGTTTACCTGCCTTAGTACTAGAGCTAAGCCATATTGGCTCTTGCTTTTCCTTAGACCATCTATTGCTTAGACCATCTATTGCTTTCCTTAGACCATTTCATGCTTTAGCTAAGTAATTGGTGTTCCCACTTGAAAAAAATAACTTTGACTTGGTTTGCATTCTGGAGAGGTATCTTTTAAATGCAGTTTCATAGTTGAAAAAATGTTTTTTTTAAACTAAATTGTCAAACATACTTTGGATGTTATAATATCTGAATCACTTAGCATGATGAACACACACACACACACACACACAAATATACAAGCAAACATAAATATATTGCATGCATATAATACATACATATATATGTGTTTGTGCATGCATACATGCACACACAAACACACATATAAGCTCACACTAGCATGTACATATGTATAATGTTTGCGTAAGTGAAACATAACTAAGTGTTTGAACACCTGTAGGTTATCTGTGCATATATGAATAGACTTAAATGCATCAAGCATGACTTTCCGCAGCAAGTCTATTAAACTTTGGCAGCAATTAACACAGATATAGTATATTGTTACAAACCGTCTAATGAAGTACTGGTCATCTGCAAACTTCCAATTTCTGCCAAATATCTAACAAGGAATATTTGCCCTAGTGATATCAATGTCAGTCTACCTAACTGGAGTCAGATTTCAATTGCTGATGCATGTCTGACCATGGAAAGCTGAGGAGTATAGAATGTAATTAACTATGTACACATATCAGAATGCTAGTATGTAGTTTGAAACACTACAACTCAACTATCAAGGAACCAAATGATATTTGGTCAAGATATATTATATCATGCATGTTTCTCTAATACCATGTAAAATAACTATGTATGATTGCATAACTAGACAGGATTCTTCATTAATTTCATAGAATGGTTGAGGTACAAGCTTTCCTTCTTCATATGGAAATTGTATCATTTCATTGACTAATGCATTGGACAATATCATAAATATCTGCAGATGTCACCAAATACTGAACCACATGAAATGGCAATTCAAATATAGCATTGTTGTTTAGGGGTCAAAAGCTGGATTTAAGAACTTTGCATCAGAAACAAATGTTATCCTCATTTTACAAAGAACTTCCAGTAAAAAGTTTTCACAATTTACACCACGTGTGCAAAATCCTCTCCAAATTCAGAATAATGGCAACCCATCTGAGAAATGAGCCCTGCAAGGTAGAGTGACTGCTGCAGTGAATGTCATTGGCCATTCTTCGTGGCAATGCCACCATGATCATTACCATGGGGTATAGCTAAGCATACCATTTGTTCTGAGGGGCGTGGTCTATTGCTCCCTCCTCCTTCAACTTCTGCTGCTTTACCCCACCCTTTTCTTTCTTTTCCTTTTTAATCTTTCCTTTTTTTCTGTTTCTTTGTATTTAAATATTATAATTTAAAATTTGATCTGTTGTATAACTGACTTAAGGAAATGCCATATGTGCTTAGTTTTAATTTCAACAAGTAAATTTCACGGGAATTTTTTTCCTTTAATTGTAAAGCTTAATGATGGTTAATACCTCTGGAGGTAAGTTAGAATTTGGTAATATTGTTCATTCCGGATTAATTTATTATTATTTAGTAATGAGTTAATAAATATCTTGTAAATATATTTGAAAACACTTGCATGTAATCAACCTCACACTATTCATCCAATCTTAACAAATGAGTGATCAACAGGTAAAAACTACACACATTGTGTAAAGCAATGACCATTAAACTATATCAGCGAATTACATCCAAATTCATACAATGATTATTATTATTATTATTATCATTAATTTTACTTTTTTACGCTAGACAAATTACATTTCATCAAAATTTCTAGTTTCTAAAACTTATAGTGCATTTTATACAGAAAAAGCACTTCTGATCTTTAAAGGGATAACTGAGAATATCAGTTTAGTATATGTTGAAGTAATTCAAATTATGTATTTAAATGATTGACGTTGATAAAGCATTAAAGCTTGTTTTTATATGTTTAGGTGCTAGTGGAAAATGACTCATTTTAAATAATAAAAACGATAAATAAACACTGATTTCCAAAATGGAAGTCTACTGAAAATTAGTAATGGTAGAAGATACTTTATCTTCATCTTTAATTCGATTCACGATTAATCCTCTTAGGATACAAGATGTAGCAGGTAAATGCTATTACTGATACAAGATACAAGATGTAGCAGGTAAATGCTATTACTGAGAAAATTTGATCTCGAGGGGAAAAGATAAAGAACCGAAGGGGAAAATGTCAGTAAATATCCAAGGAAGACAAGGAAGTATAAGACAGACAGTTAAAATGTCAAGAATTAGAAGTGAAAATGCCAATTTGGGTAATATTTAATCAGGTACTTTAGATCCTGTAGTTGAATTCATACACCACAGAAAAAGAATCAAATATGAAAACAATGAACAATGATGATTTCGAACAAATGTGAGTACCTCTATGGATTTGTCTGACTTGCTAAATTCAATAACCAAATCTCCCACAAATTACACTCTACTCTTTGAAAATATGAGCACACATATCAAAAGTAATGAACACTTAATGTAATACCATTATCATGGATGAAATTAACTGTGTTACAAAGTTGTTAAAATTTTTAAAAATTAATTAAATAATTTAAACTTATAAATTTTAAATATATATATACAAATATATATATATATATATGTGTGTGTGTATGTATGTATATTTTTATATTTATATATTATTTTATTTATTAATTTATTTATTTATTTATTAATTAATTTTTTTATATATATATATATGTTTATATATTTATTGGCTAAACTGGCAAAATGACCATTCCGAAATATAACAATATATATATATGGTATGCATATTATGTGTGTGCGTGTGTGTGTGTGTGTGTGCATGTCTGTGTGTTTACACATACACACATATACAAATATGTGTAGAGAGAGGGGAAGAAGGGAGATATTCTCCAAAACACAACCCCCTCCTATCATCATCAAACTCTAATGTCACTCTTCTCAATAAGCCCCTGTCATTAATCCTTTCTTTTTCTCTTGCTGGCAACAATTACACTCAAATGGTGCTTTCCACATGGCACCGATACGGGAGCCAATCCGTGGCCCTGACAACAATCAAGCTTGGATGTGCTTTCAATGTTCCACCACAGCACTAATAAAGTAACCATGTAGCTTGCAAGACTAAGATCCGTTTCATGTGTGTGAAGCTACTATAGAGAAGAATGCAGTTTTATGCTAAGTGATAAAGATTAGTGTATGAAAGAAAGGCTCCCTTCCCCAACTTCTGGACGGGATTTTTCCTGTAGAAGAGATACACAGCTTATCATTATACAATAGTGGGTGGGAGTAATTAGTGTGAAGACAGAAGAGTAATTAGTGTGGTGATGGGGCACATATGTATTCATTCAATAGCTATTTTTTTTTTCTGAGTAAAATTGTGTTGTACTTTGGTGGTAGATACTCATTTTGCCTAGCAATCCAATATATGATCACAATAAGCACACCAAAAACCTGAAATGGATTGTGCTAATTCAAATGGCTCATGGGTATTATTAATTGATGAATTTTGCATCCTAGAAGACATTATTAGTGTTTGAATGGAGCTGGTGAAAAATGCGATTTATGGCTCTAAGAAGGAGGAATAAATTCACATCTACTGTTTATGTTTACATTAAATGTATTTTTCTCAATTTTACACAACTATACAATTCCTTCCAAAAATCTGTTTATGAAGGTAAACCAATGCAGATTATCAGCCGTAATTAAAATCCAATTCTTTGATTATGATAGTTTATAAAATATATGAAAGGTGAAAACAAAAGAATGTAATTCAGAAAGAGATGGTCAAAAATAATTTTAAAAGATATTTTTGGCTAAGGGCTTTGCTTGAAACACATTCTCACTGAATACAAACTCATTCACATTTACAAACTTCATTGGAGGTGAAAGATTTGAAATAACATTTTCACATCAAAAGATTTGGTTGATGGGATTATCAAGTAAAATTTGAATTGCTTTTGGAAGAAACTTGCAGGACAAAAAGACGACCTGAAAGAAGTATTTAAGACAACACTGAATCTCATAACAATGATATCACATGATTAAGAAACATAGAGTGGTACTACATTGTAAACATGGCCAAATGTTTTGGTTAGCAAAAAAAAAAAACTAACAAAACCTGTAGGAAATAAGAAGAGAATATAGTGTAAAATTTACTGTCTTTAGAGTAGCTAGGTTTTAAAATGGTATTGTCTCAGTAAATACATGTCCAAATTTCTAAACATAGTCAATCTATACAGATGAAAATATGAGCTTAGAACTATACATTATTTTTATAATTTTTATACATAGGACTAAATCAAAATTAAGCTCAACTTATAGGAAAAACATTTATTATTGATTAGTAAAATATGAAACCAAAGTAATTCAATTCTTTTCAGCCTAAATCATGAAGTAGATGTTGCATGATTTTATGTCTAATATAATGATAGAAATAATTGATAGAGCTAAGCCTAGGAGGTATGACATGAACTAAGTGACCTCTCCACATAACATCAGGTGTTTACATTATTTTGAAGGAGTTATGAGTGTTTGTTACAGAAGGAAATTAGAGAAAGAATATTGAAAGGCTATTTCTGCAACCATCAGATTTATTCATTTTACAAAAAAATGTAACAAAAGACTAAGAATCAGAACTTCCTTATTGTTACAAAGAGTGTAACTGGTTGGCGTATTTTGAAAAATATTTACCTAGTTCGACAGAGCTGGCTTTTGATTAAATTCTATTGGGGTGTTTGAATGTCGTGGCTCCTAAATTTAAATTATATTTTTGTTTCTAGTCTTATTTTTTACATTTAAGTACTTGATAACCTCAAATATCTTATTCCAGGACAATATTAAGTTATTAAGACCAACAATAATCCCCCACACACACACATCAAATATATCAAGAACACAACAAACATAAATACATCTATGTGACTATGTACTTCTTACACATATACCTACACACATACACCTATACACACAAGCACATAACATATAACACACCATATATATATATATATATATATATATATATATATATACTCTATCATGTATATGATTTCCTTTGGGTGCCATAGTGCATTCTTATAGTATCATTCTCATCACTTAAAATATTATATATAATTTTAACATGATGAAAGGAAAGAATGAAAGCCTATATAGAGCAGCTATAAAAGAACCAAATTATACAGCAAGAAATAGTAAAGAAGCTCAGGAATTTTGTTGTAGTGTGGCTAAATTACTTGATACCCTTTCATTGTATACTTTAGGAAAGCATCAGGCAACTGATTTTATTGAGATACGATATACTTGAGATTTGTTTATTACTAATCTAAAGATTTTGAACTCCTAGAGGATGCTGGCTTTTGCATAGTACATCAACTTTTTCTTTAGTTCTTTGACATAACTCCATTTTAATACATACTTTATAATTTTGGTTACATTTTAGTAAAAAGTTCAAAAGTATCTAATCATAAAGGCATTAGCCATTTCAAATTTTGGTGCATTAGAAGTTATACTACCTGTTCTTGGATATACATGGGACACCAATTCCAAAACATTATAAACTTTGAAGATATTGCATGCCTTATTATATACAGATCTGTTCATTCATGTGTTGACCCCCAGCTGCACCTAACATTTTGATGCACTGAAAAACAAACTTTCTCATGGAGCCAAATTGAAAATGATATCTGTTGTCACTTCTCAGTTCATATTAATTAATACTAAGCTATTTTGGTAGCAAAATAACAACAATATGAATGCACTTGATATATGCCATTGAAACTACCATATAATATTAAATCAGTTTATTTCAGTACAAAATTTTAGAAAAGGAAAGCATTAAACAAAATAAAGTCTCCGTATTGGCTACTAATGCAAAAGTTTTTCTTTACTGAGTTTGGAAAGTAGGAGTTATTCTATAGTAGCAAAATAAGAAAGTTTATAAGAAATTCTCATTTCAGAGATGCAGTAAACAACACCAAGTCTTGTGCATGATCTTGTATTGTTCTATTTACCAAA
>NW_021836136.1:0-92077 GCF_006345805.1 Octopus sinensis
ATCTTTGACAACCATTACACAGTCAACAATTCTGAATTAGCAGATGATAGGATTTCCTATTTTAACAGTTACTCTCAATAAATGCCAAGTTACATTGAGTCTAGAGTCACTTAAATTGCTTTGCAGGAAAACTTGGAATTTTAAGCAAAGAGAAAGATTTCATTGGGATATAAAAACAATAGAAGGGAAATATTAGCTAAGGTGACATACACACTTGCAAATAGATAACTGCTGGAACCTTCAGTACAAGTGTCCTGGTAAATCTCTCTTTAAGTCTTTAGCATTCAGATTACTCTGTCAAATGTAATGCTTATTTATTCATTGTTTTGAATTAATCAAGCATTATCACATACTTTTGAGATTTCAATGATGTGATTATGTATTTCAGGATAAAACATAAAACTGGTAGAATATTTGGGCCAGATATATATTTCTTTACTACCCACAAGGGGCTAAACACAGAGGGGACAAATAAGGACAGACAAACGGATTACGTCGACCCCAGTGCGTAACTGGTACTTAATTTATCGACCCCGAAAGGATGAAAGGCAAAGTCGACCTCGGCGGAATTTGAACTCAGAACGTAACAGCAGACGAAATACAGCTACGCATTTAGCCCAGCGTGCTAACGTTTCTGCCAGCTCGCCGCCTTCTAATATATTTGGGCCAGATATATTGGGTTTAAGTGCTAAAGGAGTAAACAGATATTTGCCAAGGAAATTTCACTGAGGTTCCCCTTATCTTAGAGACATAGTTGCACCAAGTAGACATTATCTTCTATTTCATACACAGACACTTATATATACATGGCTTGATGGTTAAGAAGATAGTTTTACAACTACTTGGTCTGTCTTTGCTCCAACTGTGTTGCACATTTAGCAACTGTTATCTGCAACAAGCTCAGGCTATCCAAAACCTTGTTAGTGGATTTGGTAGATAGAAACTGAAAGAAACTTGTTGGTGTCTCTATGTCTATATGCATTAACACAGGGTGTGTGTGTGTCCTTTTCTTGACACTGCATGACAGTTATAAACAAGCATCATCTTCATATACAGAGTGTCTGTCTTTCCTAATGTGTCCAGCCATGCAGAAACAATACCTTGGTTTGAAACAGAATTACATCTGGCTATAAGAATTCTGCCTTGATGACTTCTATCTGGCCCATGCAAGCATGGTAAAGTTAGCATTAAAATAATGGTGATGATGATTACGATATAGCTTTGAAGAGATAAAAAAATCTAAGTTACTGGAGATGTAACATAGAGTTCAAAGAAGATAGGGTGGGCAGAAATGTATTTTTTTTTTGTAATTATTGGATGACCATTAGTTTATTTGTTGCTCACCAGAGTACAGTTTGATACCTTCGGTTCTATGTGATATAGAGAATTTGAGTGTTCGATTGTGTTATTTGGTTGTGGGTGTGTTTGCATGTATGTATGTGTTTGTGCACATGTTTGAATGCGTGAGTGTATTTTTTTTATATAATGAAGCAGATGTGGGGTTGGGGGTTGGAAGCAAATTCTTAAGGGTGTAGTCAAAATATTTGTCAGTGTGTGTGTGTGTGAGTGTTTGTATCTGTGTATATGTATGTAAATGGAAATTTAAGGGATGAAAATAGGAAATGAATTTGAAATATACATGACACTGAAGTCAAAATAGCAATAGTTCTCATATTCATGGTCAAGATCATTAAGTTTTGAATGCATTAGTGAAGTGTGAGTTGAGGTGTGTTAGTGGGCGTGTGACGGTGTGTGTATGTTATTGTACATAGGTAGAATAGCAGTACTGTCTTCAATTACAATTTTCAAAGACAGATCTTGTAGAAGGAGTGAGTTGGTGAGAGTGTTTGTGTGTAAGTATAATGTGCATGTGAATTTGTGCGTGCATGCCTAATAAATGGCTGTCTTTAGATGAAGTTTTCAAAGGAGAGGGTTGTGTGTGTGCAGGAGTAATGGAATGTTGCGGTGTGTTTAATGTGTTTGGATTTGGTGGTTTAATCTAGGGAGGGACTCTTTTCTTAATTATAGGATATATTTAATTAACTTTGTTAGAGCTAATTATCTTTAATTTGTTGTAAATTGCAAAATTAGGGTTCACATCATAGTAGTGTCATAGGGGTGCGATGCTTGGCGAGTAAGGAAGAGAGAGCTAAATGTGGTAAAATGATGGTGGTAGGAATTTTTAAAGTATTGGGTTGTCCGGAAAGTTCATGCCGAATTTTAAATGAAAGAAAAAGGTCAATAAATACTTGCCATTACATTTTTAATCAACCAAATATGAACCATTTTTTTGCACAATGCATCTCCATCTTCCCTTTAACTTGAAAATACCCTCTTCCCAGAATTGAGGTGGTTTCATGGCAAAGAATTCATCAAAGTATCTTTTTACGTCATCCAAGGAATTGAAATTTTTACCATTAAGACTATTCTGCAGAGACCTGAATAAGTGGAAATCCGAAGAAGCAATATCTGGTGAATATGGAGTGTGAGGTAACACATCCCAGCCAAGCTGCAGCAATTTTTGTCAGGTTCCCAAAGCATCAAGTGCCGAAAATGAACTTTCTTATCTTCCATTGTAAAAGGTTACAGAATTAACACAGGTAATAGGAACATAAATCTTCTTCCACGAAAAGATAGCTTAAACTGTGCTCTAAATGGAGGTGTAGTCAAATCCTATTTTATGAACTCAACCACGTTCTAAAATAAGTCGAAATTTAAGCTACTAAAAATTGGCACACACATATATACATAGATAGACACACACACAAACAAACTCCTGCATACATACACAGTTATATACATACATTTACATATATGCATATATATATATATTCATACACACATGCATGTGCAAATGTATATGAAACAATATAGATAGACTTGAATAGGTAAGAAAATAGAAACTCGCACTTAAATATTATTCATATACAAGGGTGTGTGGGTGTACATGCATGCACTTGCACATGTGTGTACACACATACACACTCACATGTAACTGTGCAGAGGTGCAGACTTGGTTGTGTGAAAGTAAAGGCATATAAGAGACTGAATAATACATTTACTGATATCATGGAATGCTTGCTGTGTTGTAAACAATTCAGTGAACACAGTTGAAACAGTATCATATCAATGTATATAAAAAGCACCATCCGATCGTGGCCGTTTGCCAGCCTCGCCTCGCCTCCATGCCGGTGGCACGTAAAAAGCACCATCCGATTGTGGCCGTTTGCCAGCCTGGTCCGACACCTGTGCCAGTGGCACGTAAAAAGCACCCACTACACTAAATGGAGTGGTTGGCATTAGGAAGGGCATCCAGTCATAGAAACATTGCCAGATCAGACTGGGCCTGGTGCAGCCTTCTGGCTTCCCAGACCCCAGTTGCACCGTCCAACCCATGCCAGCATGGAAAACGGACGGTAAACGATGATGATGATATATATATATTGAAGCAAAATGAACATCATTGCAGCAACAATTTGTGGGAATGCTCAATGTAACTCACCCTTGTTGAAGCTTGACAAAACCACAACGGCATACTTTTCTAAGGTGTATGTACATTCAGCATGATACATATGCTAATTTAATGTTTCAATTACCTTCATCTCATTATCTATCTAACCTACATATAGGTAGGCATCTAGAGACATAATGAAGTAGGCAGTTATAGGCATTTGGATAAAGTAAGTGGAGATAAGTGAGAATAGCTGTAGATATATGCACCAATGTAAGAATAAGTGATCAGGTATGGCAGATTTAGAAATAATATAGAACATGTAATGCATAAGTGTATGCATACACATGTAGGATATTTGCTTCAGTATGAGTTCTGTGTAGGAAAACAAGGACAATCCTAATGTAAGGAGTAGCAGACAGTGTGCATTGTTTATGTTAGAGGATGTCAACATAAAACAGAGGGGTTGTGTATGTACATACATGAGGAAATGAGTATAAATGAAATATAGAAGGCTTAATGCTGCTGCCATATAATCCGTTGTGTGTGAGTACCATTGTATATGATGGGGTATAAAACACTTATATACAGGGTTGAATTAATAACAATATTGGTAGTGATTTGATGTATAGGTTCATTGTTGCTATCTTTACCCTGACATTCAGATACAAAACAGCACAAACAAAAATTTACACACACATCCATATATCCCATCCATTGGTCTTGCAGATGAACTTTATATTTGTTTGATCAACTGAACTACATACTCATTTAATTATAGTGTAAATGACCAATTTTTCCACAAGCAGATGTAGCACTTCACACAATAGTAAAAACAGTGTATGACAAAGTTGTCCATTTCAATTACAAGTATAACTCATCTAGTGATTTTCCATACAGTTTCTTTCTATGCAAATCTTTCTACAAGTCTTAGGTCAATTTAAGGCTGTGGTAAATGATATTTAACATGCTAGCATGGAAGGTAGATATTAAATGATGATGATGTATCACAGAGTAGGATTGAACCTTTAACTATACAGCAGTGCTTGCATACATACATAAATGCAATCAACCAGTGTGTAGGATGTGACATTAAAAGGTGTTCTTTAATGCTATTTGTGACAAAGTAATCTAGTTTTTATACATTTTATACATTTACACAGAATGCTTGAGTGCTAAACTATAAAGATATCTTTAGAATATAATCTGAAATAACATGCATGAATATTCTTAAACGGACCAACATTCATAATAAAATGGTCAAGTTCAAACTAAAATTATGTGGTAGGAAATCAAATTACAGAATATTGAAATAGCTTAACCTGTAACCTGATAGGCACACTAGTATGCCAGCACTAAGAATAGTAATGCACTAACACACAATCTACCAATCACCCCAAAAGAGTCAGATATACACACTCAGGTTTATCTGTGCAGATACTAACTATATAAGACATACACACAGTGGTACATGAACATACACCTTTATACAAGAATAAATATATAATGATGCAGGCTGCTGCATATAAATATACATATACATAGGCACAGGAGTGGCTGTGTGGTAAGAAAGTTGCTTCTGGGTTCATTCCCACTGCATGGCACCTTGGGCAAGTGTCATTAACTATAGCCTTAGGCTGACCAAAGCCTTGTGAGTGGATTTGGTAGACAGAAACTGAAAGAAGCCCATTGTATGTATGTGTGTGTGTGTGTGTGTGTATATATATATATATATATATATATATATATATTCGGTTAAGTAATTGAGATTCAAGTGAATTCTAAAGAATTCACATGAATATGGTCCTTAACTAGGATGCACCGGAAATCTATATGGTGTTAACCATACGACAAGTGGGGTGATTACAAATAGGAAAAAAGCAACAAGAATGGATTAAAATTTCGGTACGAGATTTTAATCCATTCTTGTTGCTTTTTTCCTATTTATATATATATATCATCATCATCATCGTTTAACGTCCGTTCTCCATTTGTGTGTATGTGTGTGTTAGTTCCCCCCACCCCATTGTCTGCAAAAGAGACCAACAAAGTACTAGGCTTACAAATAATAAATCTTGGAGTCGAGTTGTTTGACTATGGGTGGTATTCCAGCATGGCCGCAGTCAAATGACTGAAACGAGTAAGAGTATACCTAGATATATAACTTCACAAACTCAAATGTATACTCACATACATAGACTTACCCCCTCCACACACACACACATGTATGTGTCTGTGTGTATACACATATACTGCTCAAATGCATACTCAGCATAATAATACTGTTGCATATGCAGTAATATGCATTTTTTAAGCATTTGTGCTACTTTTAACAACATATAAGTGGACACTATAAGCACAGATATAAAAACAATACTTACACAAATACACACACTTTCCCCTTTTGTTTTCGCTCCTCAATCTACTGTTTGATATTGTATCACTTCTTTGCCTCATAACCCCACCCGGCCAAGAAAAGCTATATATTAAACATTCACACATGATAGTTACTCATCAGCAAATAATTATAGATAAAATAATATAGACACACACACACACATAAATACAACAGGCTTCCATGAGATCTTGTATAATAAATACTAAATTTCCCTTTAAAGTTATTGGTCAACCAGAGACTACAATGGAAGCAACTGCTACAGAGCTGTGTGGTGGAATCAAACCTGGAAACACTAGGTTACAAAATGAACTTCTGAACAACACAGCACATGACTATATCAATACCTGTTATTTTTTCCAGCTGTGTAATATTCAATTTAAGTGTGACTAAGCTAATACACAGTTACTTGCATAATATATCATACATCTTAGACATTGGCAGCTTTCAGAATTGTATTAGAATTGACAATTTTGACATCTGCCCAAAGAAATGATAATCAAACTGAACAGATAGGTGAATATCTACATCCACCAATTTTCTCTTTTTGTTGTCAGACCCTTCATATGCAGAATGCTTGACACTAGGATTTAAACTTTGTAACAGCTATTGCCATTAATATTAATTGTAGATCTAATGTTATTCACCAAATTTATTAGTTATATTCATATCAATATTCATAAATAGTAATGGTAGATTATTTTGAGAGTATATTTACATTTCTACTCAGGCACTCACACCTACATATACATATATTTATATATACATACACAAACGTCTGTGAATGAGTGCATGTGTATGTTTATATACAAGAAAGACTGACAGTTTCACTGAGCAATTTACCATCTTTCTATAAAATCTGATTTTCAAGTATTATTTCTTTTAATATGTTTAGTTTAGAAGATTTTATGATTAACTTAAGGTGCAATAATTTTATATTTCCTTGGAGTAGATTTAATCACACACCTGCTTTCAACTTTTGCTGCTGTACTGTTCACTGTATAAAAATGGCATTTAATACAGATTCAGGAATAGTAGTTACGTCACATCAATCTTAAAAGTCACAAGACATAAAATTGTCAGCTCATAACTTATTTCCACAGACAGGATCAAATTTGTTGTTACCATACACATAGAAATATACATGCACACATATACAGAAACTTTCCATGTTTATGTAACCTCAGGCAACAGGATTTGGGGGATATGAGGTCTTATTTTACTCTAGCAGGAACTTAAAGACAACACTATCTTCTTAACCAAAAGACACTTCACAACATTTTTACTGAGATCAAATTACACTTGACAATTTGAAAAACTACAATCATGATATATACGTATGTGTGTGTGTGTGTGTGTGTGTGTGTGTGCATAGGCATGCAAATGTTTGCATATGCATCACTATAAACTCTCATCGCATGTGCATGGAATTTTTCAAGGTAAATATTTATTTATATATACTTGCATCATAATGTCTGTCTGTTTGTGTGCGATATATCAATGTGAGTGTTTTGTTTTCTAAAAAATCAAATGCAATGGTCTTGGCATATTATCCACATGGCCAATGAGTGTACCACTAAGTAATTGTTTTATGGAGAGCTTATTCAGGAGAAAAGGAAACAGTGTAAAACAAAGAAAAGGTTATTGAAGGAGAACTTGGAGAGTTTATCAAAAAACCTGTAAATCTCACAGTGGGTTGCATTCCAGTGTTAAGAAATATGGGATGGAGTAAAAAAGTTTGAGGAAAGATTAATACAGGAGGTCTAAAGAAACTTTTCAAGGTTCCTCAAGATCAGACACCACAGGCAGTTCAAGTTGGGCCAAAACTAGTATACAACTTGTGTGGATGTTTTTTTAAAAGTATCTGCACAAAGGTAGTGAAGTTTTGTGTTGAGCAGACAACCATCAGTTATCTGTCCGACTCTCTCGCTATATATATATATATATATATATATATATATATATACACACAGGCACACCCAATTATTTATATATATATATAGCTTTCACCACCTACATCTATTATAAACACACAAAAAAGACAATGTCTGCAGCTACATATGTTATATGTTAACTAATGTTGTGTGTGTGTGTGTGTAGGGTGTGGAGATTTTATGGTTCAGGTCAAGGATGAAAGGGGCAAATTGTTCATGAACCCGACAACTCTTCAACTAACTGTAACCACAGTACTTCTTCTCACCTAACTCCTTTAGCTTTTCATTTCATTTCCATTCTCACAACAAGTTTTGCTTTCAACAAACAGTAGTCTTTTTCTGGCCTTATTCTCTTTACTACATATTTGTTTTGGATATTTGTTGATCACAATTGCAGTTGGATTTACCTACACCACCCCTCACACAGTAGTCAGAGCTACTGTGATTTTAGGACTTATTTATTCCCTAATATTTCTCTTCAACAATTTTTATCTATACATATTGTACTACATATATTTAGAAAGTGTTATTTTAATACATAAAAGTACTTGTGTTGCTTGTTTTTGTTGTAGCAGTTGTTGCCCTTTTTTTCTAAATTATTAGAACACATTATCACTTTACAACATAGAATCAATGGGAATATTAACTTCACATTATGGTAAAAGTTTCAATAACACATTACTACTGTCAGGCAGGTTTGTCTTCTGTATGTATGTGTGTGTACAGACACACCACAGACTAATACAAATCATTAACCTTATAGCTTGATACCATAAACTTCATGCAAATATATTCACAGCAGTTCAATCAGAGTTTGAATAACTGTAAATATATTTGAATGATACCTATGATATAGGACTGCTGATTTCTACTGAAAGGATACTTATCCACCCATACTGTGTTGTGCATTATTTATTCCAGTTGGGTTTACACTACTCCATCCACATACGAACACATACACACACTCACACAGGCATCACAAATCTTTTTAAACTATTACATAATTCATTTTAGTATACAATAATATGCCAGCATATACTTTATTTTAGTCAAGGCCAATTCATTATGCTAAGAGTATTATGCTTGCAACTAACCAAATTTAGTTGATCTGAATTTTAGCAAAAGAAAGCATTACAGGATAAGTTTAAAACTTTTAATTTTAATTTTATTAGTGAAAGTGATTCATATGATTCATATATCAATAACGAGATCTATATAGAAAGGAAGAAATCAAAAATTGAAAGGTGTTCAGATATTAAGATATATAATATTAAAATGAAACTTTGTGTGAACACCATTTTGTAGGAATACAATCAATTAATGTTACATTAAAGAGGACATTTCCCTAGTATCTATCTTCTCAAGTGATGTGCTTAGAGGCTTTGGTGATCATGACTCTCAATGCCAAAGTCTATAGAGCCAGAATTTTGTGTCAAAAAGATACAACCACAGTTTCCCATTCTTCTGCCAGTTCAATTATACTTTTCTGCATCACAGATTTTATTCTGGGGGTACAGGACTGATTATTTAACTCTTATGTAGGGTAACTGATTCACATGACACCTGGGTATGTCCACACATGTGCGATTGAGTGACACATGTCTAAGAGCTGGTTCCCCTTCATGACCTGGATGTCTTAGCAACAGGATATTCTTCTGGTACTTAACCCATAACTGAAGCCCTTGAACACTACTGTCACTTGTGGCTAGAGTGGACCTGGGAGTGATGATGACAAAACAGTATTTCCATACACCCAAAAACTCTCAAGTTGGAAAATCATCAGCGGGTGTACTTTAACACCATCCCCATTAATAGTAATAAAAGAAAATAGTGTGATAAAACGAGGAACAGTTGACATCAAATGAATATACATTAGTAATTAAAAGAAACTAAGAAGAAAGATATTGGTACCTGTCAAGAACAAATGCGGTCAGTATAAACATCAGGTGAAAATGATAGACAGTAAATAATATATGTGAATAGATATTCTTTCCGTAAGCTACAACTTTTATTCCAATATGTTAACCTAACAAGAAAAAGTGGGCCTATGAATTCCATGGGTACAAACTGCTTAGTAGGAAGATATAACTGAATAGACATCACAATGCTGGATGAAAAATATGAGCATTATGAAATGTCATACAGAAAGCTAAATTATTGAAAAGACAATATGGTTAACATGAAAATTTTTAAGCAGATGTAAAAGTACAAGGGTGCTTGAGTGTTAAGTTGTACAATTTTGAAACAAAATTCTATTCTATGTATTAGACAAAAAGAAATTTGCATAGTGAGTATTCCATTTGCTTGACTATAACTATTCAACAATTCTATCAACTTATTCTACTTTGTGCTAGAATGGAAATGCCATTCAGAATTGCAGCTTAAGCTCCCAAAGTATATGACAAATGTCCAAAATTTACAATATATATATATATATATACTGAATGTGTGTCATTGCAAAGAAGGAAAAGTAACAAAAGGAAAACTAAAAACAAATAAAAAATGATTGATTTAATGGTATCGTTAATTTAATGTAGGTAAATAAGCAATCTATTTTAGAATGCAAAGATTGGCAGAAGCATTAGCAATAGCAGCAGCAGCAGTGAAGACTTGGGTATAAATTCGGAAAAAATAAAAGTAAAGATGGCTAGGAGTTATAGGCGACAGATGTCAAGATCGGTAGCTGTTCTGTTATGAATAGCCAATATCTATTGGTTGCAAAGGATTAGAGAGAGATAAAACAAAGAACTTGAAGTATTCAGAGGAATGGAATACATTTTAGAAAGATTTCTATACACAGATCTCTAAATATTGTCACAAAGATTTTGCCAATATATTCAGATTACTTTCTGTTAGTTGTAATATCAGATCAATAGTTTTGCTAGATCACAGTTCAGTTCTTCATTTGCCATCTTCTTTCCTATTTTCTGGTTATAGAATAGAATAAGTATTCATCATAAAACTAAGAGACACAACAGCTG
Source organism: Octopus sinensis (assembly GCF_006345805.1). Classification (NCBI taxonomy): domain Eukaryota; kingdom Metazoa; phylum Mollusca; class Cephalopoda; order Octopoda; family Octopodidae; genus Octopus; species Octopus sinensis. The sequence goes on from NW_021836136.1 coordinate 10,762, forward strand.
AATACATTTACAATAAAATACACACACATGTACACACACATTTGTGCACATGTATATACATGTATATATACATACATATAAAAAAATATATACATAAATAAATATGCATATATATGCATATGTGTATATATATATACACACACACATATATACATACATATGTGTATATATATATATATATACATATATATACATACATATGCACATACATATGCATATATATATATATATATATACATATATATATATATATTATATATATATATATATTATATATATATATATATATATACATACATATGCATATATATATATATAAAACTCCCTTCTGTTACTTTGAAAACACAACTAGCACAAAGTTTCTACATGGTATCTCAACATGCAGGAAATAGTAGCCAAAATTCAAGTAACATCCTACCACTTTTAACAAAAATAATGAACATTAGATAATGTAGTCCAGGGTACACTATACTAACAAAAGAAAATGATAATGAGGTGGTCTGTTGGATCAAGCATGAGTTGAGAGTAGTACTAAATAACAATAGCAACAACTATGAAATTGAAATATGTAATTTCTTGAGCCATAAAAATCATCATCCTCATTGTCATTATCTGGTTGAACTTGCTCAAATCCACATACCCTTGAACTTCCACCTACCTCTATTCTCTACCACATGTGGCAGTTTCTCTTGGAGGCATCCAGTGTCATTTGCTAACTGACAAACACATGTGTTTGTAGGGTAATTAGCCTGATTATGATTATGAGGAGGTATCAGACTACCAGTAGCCATGTGTTAACGCTATAGTACACAAAAATGTAGCAGCAGCCAACTCTTGTAGTACAGTTGTTAGCATTCAATCTGTGACGACTCCCAGCATAGATTCCTCTGTATGACATCTGCAGTGTGTATTGTTCACCATGGCTTCAGAAGTACTCAAGCATTATAGTGAAACTTGGTATACATAAACTGAGTGGGGATCGACAGATAGACAATGTCCTCCTTCCCACAAAATCTAGGTCTTATGTCTTTTGTAGAAAAGATTATTATTGCCATTATTACTGGTGGTGAGCTGGCAGAGTTGTTACCATGCCAGACAAAATGCTTAGTGGCATTTCTTCTGGCTTTACGATCTGAGTTCAAATTCTGCCAAGGTTGACTTTGCCTTACATCTTTTGGGGTTGATTAAACAAGTAATGGTTGAGCACTCAGTCTGAAGTAATTGACTAGCCCCTCCAACATTTCAAACCTTTCTGTCAAAATTAGAAAGAATTACTTCTCTTATTAAGTAGAATATATTTAAATCAAAGAGGAAAATAGATGGTTATTACATTTCTTTCCAAGTATTCTTTTTAATATCTAATTTTAAAAACATAATTTATTGTTAAATGAAACTTTCTTGAACATTATGAAAATATAATATCAGCTAAGTTCTATTTTTAATAACTTATGCTATATAGATTAATATTTCACTTTACTTTATATTTTCAAGAAAACTTATATTCATTAAAATATTACTTCAAAATGTCTATATTTTCTTTTACAGATATTAAATTATTAATGTTTAGCATTATTCAAATATCCCTCAGATGACCAATCACCAACATAAAATTGATGTGATGATGATGATGATGACTAAATAATATACATTAAGTAATTTACAGAAGTTATATATTAAATGATAGCTGTTTACTTATGAAATTTCCTCATGTTTTTGGCATTTTAAATCAAAATGTTTAAATTGCATCAAATTGCAATTAACGACTTTATTGCTTCTAGTAAAATTTACTAAAATTTTCCACATGAATCACAAATTTTACATTTTAAATTTGAAAGAAATGGTGCTCAGTAAAGGAAATTAAACTAGAAAATGTTTTCGCAATTATCATTTTAATACTGAAATAAAATTTACATAGTTTTGTACATTTAATTATTTAATTTGCAATATAGAAGTCAATATTTTCATTTCTTCCTGGAAGTGTAACTATCAGCTAAAATATTTAAGAAGAGAACTATGCAATTAGCCAACAATAAAATGACACTTTTTTAAAAAATTCATTTGGTTTTATATTTTCAACTGTATTGAAAGTACAATATTTAGAATGTGTGCCAGTGCCCAGTAATTTCATTATCTGTATATTGTATTTATTTGTAAATCCTGAAATTTTGGTTGTGATGTCTGAGGTTTTTTTTTTCTTTTTGTTAACTTTAAAGCAGATTTTATGAAGTGTTTCCATGTTTCCATTTACAGGTCCCTACACATGAGATATCTTTATATTTTTGTAAGAATGGATTCTTCATTCTGGAGGCCTATCTTTATTTGGTTGCCTTTGACAATTTCTAGTTGATTAAACATCATTGCTCTGTTTCTGAGTATTGGAAAAAACCTAAGTATAGTTGCGTTGTCATTCTCTGAAACCTTCTCTATCTTCCAGTATATGTATGCCCTAACTCTGTCATGTCCTAGATATATTCTTTCTTAGCAAAGAAAAGAAACAATCGAGTTATTTCTTTTCCATATCCACATAATCTTGCACTTTCTGTATTTTACTTCATTACGTGGCTTTTTAGTGAGAATCCTGTGCAACAATCTTAGTTTAGAGTCCTGTACTTCTCAGGACACTAAGCTTATTTCCATTGTCTACTTCCATTCTCTTCATTTTTTTTCCAGGTATTTGGCTATGTACAGACTTTGGTGCAACTGTTTTATTATTTTGGCATTTATAGCCATAATAAAACAAATATAGCTAACATCATGTCAGCTTTTGTTGCACATTGATGACTTGCTTGAAAACAGAAGTAAAATTATTATTATTATTATTTTTTGTTCATACGTTGTGGTTATTTGTATGTCTTCCATTAATCTTTACTAGGTATTTTTGTAACATTTTAGTGGATAATTCATACCATTTGCATAAGCTCCCCCCCCCCAAGCTCCATGTATTCACAATAAATATAATCTTTCTTGTGTCAGATTTTGTATGGTGCATTATAAAGGCGGACATTCTTTTTCTTGTTCCTAGTTGAGCTTGGCTAATTTATTTAACTATAATTATTTACTGTAACAGCTAGAGTGCTGATGTCATATATACATACATGGTACCTGTCTGCTCCTTGCAGAGCTTCACCTCTTCTTGTACCAATAATTGCTCATCTCTTACATGAGATCTTAAATGACTTTTGAGCCCTGAAAGGCATTCAAAGAGCTAATCACGTATACTGTAGAAATTCTGCATTTCAGCATGGGCTCCATTTCCACTTGTCTATTATGAATGTTTAAAAGCTTCTCCAATCTCCCACATGACTTGTAGGTTTTCTGAGATATTGCATTGAAACTAGTCACCCAGAATGAAATTCCACTAGTTCATGTATGCCTTACCTGCTTGGTCACACTGATGTAATATCATACCAGCATGAGATATGCAATATATATATATATATATATATATATATATATTAGTGTTTACTGTCAGAATAAAATAACTCAGTAACATAGTAGATATTAATAATAATACTTATGATGTAACTTGTCTGAAGACAATGCACATATCAAGACAAAACTCTGAGTCCAACCTGACCAATAATATATATATATATATATATATATTGATTCTTTTGTAAGCACTAAATGATTCATTGACTCCTAAATATTTGTATGTCTGTGAACTCTTATGCAGGTTATAGGTCTGTATATTTTATTGCTTCTTTAACCATGGTAATGAGAAGGAGTTTTCCAAGGTGATCCAGTCATGTATTGTCTCCAGCTCCATCAGTTTCTCATTAAGAACCTCAGCTAGCAAAATATTTGAATATTTTAACCAGAAGTGTAGAATCTTATCATGTCCTGGTGCCTTCCTGCTGTTTATTTTTTGCAGTATCTGAGCTACTTCCGTTGCTATGGTCTCCTATGATTGCTCAGATGCTGTGTTCATTGTTTTGAACAATTTCATCCGTGATTATTTCTTCACTGCACATACTCCTCCCCAGAATACTTCTACTTCACTTGATGTTCGTGTTCCACTGATTTGTTTTATTTTTACCAAGTTCTTAATAAAATTGTTTTAAGTTTGAGCTGAAATGTTTGTTTTGTTCAAAGAACTGTGGTAATTTTTCATACCAATGGATTCTTTACAAGTTAACAAGGATCTCTTATTTCAAGTGTTCTTTGATTTTAGGTACTTTTTTTTTGTTATGTTTGTGTTTCTGCAGTATTTGCCTCTTTTTCCCATTTTTTTTAACTTGTGTCATTCTGTTGTTCATTTCATTAAGGATTGAGAAATCTTTTTTGACTTGCTTACTTTTTCTGTATATTTGTTTTCCATGTTTGCTTGGGTTATAATATTCTAAACAATTATCATCATCATCATTATCATCATGCTTTCAAAAGTTTACGCAAGTTTCTACTAAACTACTAGACACACCTTTGTGTTTCTGAGGTGTGTGCAGAATTGTCTTTTGAGAATGTAAAATTATGTTTGTAAACGAAGTACAGTTTGCTTTGTTGTAGGATTTAGTTTGTTATTTCAGGTATTATCATAGTGTTTCATCTATTGTGCAGAGCATGTGCAACGTGAGTCATGTTGTTTTGTTTGTTGGTGTTTGTGTTTCACATGTACTGTGTGATTGGTGTTATTTTAGCAGCTGACAGTAACAGTGTTGTGTTGTGTGAGTCGATGCTGTCCAAATATCACAGAAAGAAGCTTGATTTTGGATTGGAACTGGTTCTTTCACTGTCGATGAAATTTTCAAAAATAAAACCAGTAAAACATATATGCTTGATTTAAGTGAAAAAGAGCTTAAAGAAATCTCAAAGAAAAACAAACAAGTGTGCATGCATGGTTCTTGATAGCTTGCTTGTTTTTGTTTGAGATTCATCTGAGATCTTTTTGCAGAATTCAAACATGCATGTTCTTCAGGTTTATTTTTAAAATTTTACCTGTAGAGGAACAGCAATGCATGCATGCATAAATAAATAAATAGATGCACATGCATTCATACATATATTCACACATATGCAACAGCATACATTCTTAGATAAACACTATTCACAAGGCTATCCACTAGAAAAACCGTTCTGAGAGTCATACAAAAGATACATTAGAGCCAGAATGCATTCACACATTTAAAAATAAGGAATGCTTGTAAAATATTCCAGTAAAAACATCGATCTTGTGCAAACATGCCGGACCTGATCTTGTTCTATGCGACAAGAAATAAAATCATGCAATGCTGCAAAGTTCAGCTGCCCAGCAAAAGTAAATATAAGTTGTGGAAAAAAAAATCTCTGGCAATCCACTATGGAACTTATAGTTCTTGTACTTTGGTCACAAATTCTCATTTATACCTATTGCCAGCATTGCAGTAGGTTGTGTAACAACAGATTTGCATTAAAGCCAGGAAATGCCAGTGCTTTCCAAGAAGAAAGTAAACTGATTTGCATTCTCTAAATTCAGTTAATTAGTGGTACAGTGAAGATTTGTAAAGAATTCAAGACATTTTTTTTTTTTTAGTTCCATGCAATGAATATATGCACACAATCACATGTGCATCTGATATATACACATACATGAAATCAAATGTACATTGACATACATATGTATTAAGGCAATATACACCTGTTACATGATCACAGGTATATCTGGACATAGATGTATGGTCATACAAACAGAAATATTCAAAAATTTCTGGAAATGCCTTGACTACAACATAAGAAACTTATAATTCAGATACTAACTGGCATAAAATCTGCAATGAAGATCTACAATGTCAAAGAAAATCCTTCATGCATGCATGCAAACTTTAATCTTGGAGATTTAATCTTTAGGTTCTTATCAGATTTGAAGCTGGTCACTAGCAATATGAAGAGATGCTGATACAATAAAAATTCTACTTGTATCGACATGTCTTAAGAATGCAAGAAACCAACATGCCAAAACTAAGATGCGACTCCTAGTTATGTAGTTGCAAAAGAAATCAGGGTTTAACCAACAGAGGTGCAATGCCATAGATTAGCATCAAATAAAGAGTTTGGATATTCACTCCTACAGCTGGGACACAAGAAGCTGAGGTCAAAAATTAGAGATGGAGATTGATCACATCTTGCACGACTACGATCATAATAATCTTCCTCTAAGTGATATGTTTACACTTTCAACAACTGTTTTCGGAGGTATAATCAATAAACAATGGATGGCAGAGCTGACCTTCCTGAGATTTTAAATCAAAAACTTAAATGACAATAAGTATGTACTATCGTGTATTTTGTCAAAAAAACCCAACAATTTTAGTTGTTCACGACCTTCACTTTCAAGAATGGAAGTGCAAAAGAAAAAGTTCATTTTATAAATTTTGTTGTAACATTATATAAAATGTTTGTAGCTCATAATAAGTTTTAATTCAAACTAATCTCTAAGTAAGGATTTTTAAACAATGTTTTAAAATTTCCTGTTTGATAATATTCTACAGATATTCATTACCCATTAAATAATTTCCTGAAAGCATCAAGACAAGTTTTCCCCATAAAGCGAGATATATTATAACCAATGTTTATACCAGTTATTAGCAATAAGTTATTGACATATTAGCATATGTCATTATAGGTCATATTCTCAGGAAAGTAATTACTCTTGTGGATACTGCTTCTAACATATTTTTCACCAAAACTAAATAAAGAGTAACAATTTGGTGGAGGCTTAACTGTTTTAATAAGTTCATATTGCAAGAATATGGTTCTGGATTGAACCCCACAGCATAGGTCTTTGGATTGCTATAGGCCTGGACTGACCTATGAATTCAAGGCAGAAACTGCACAAAGCCCAACATAAGAGGGAGAGAGAGAGAGAGAGAGAGAACAAGTCTGAGACTATGTGACTGCTTCTTTTCTAAAATTGCATAAACATTTTTTTTTTAAATCGCTGGATTGACATCAGTGTTCTCGGTTGTCATTTCCTCATCAACAAATCCTGCAGTAGCTCTGCTTTTGCTCATGAATAGAATAAAAATTCCCTTATTTCAAAATAGGTAAGGGTTAGGAGCAGGAAAGACATCCATCTGTAAAACAATGCACCAACAATATGCTCACTCAACCCATGCTATCATAGTAAAATCAATGTAAAATAAGTGAACAAATGAATTTACTCTAAACAATTTCTATTTTCAAATTTATCAATCAGTTGTATGATATAAATAGATTATATATGTGAGTTAGCTATTTCCATTACAGGTCAATCACACTCTATTATGTATAATTTAACTGAAGATACATTTGTATCTAATATGATGTATGAGACTTTTTATATTGGTTTCTTAGTTGTACATCATTTGTACGATGTGGAAAATATACCGCCAACTTTGCCCAAACGACCTAAACATTAGCTTCAAGGTTCATCCAAGACTTGGACCACGGGCTATACGTCCCCTGCCCAATTCAAGATCCCAACATACATGTACACTGCAACATAATTTCTTTTCCTCAACAGGCCCTGCCCTATTTAACATTGTCCCGAGAGAGATCAAAGAGGAAAAGGATCCCATCAACTTTAAACAGAGTCTGGATAGATTCCTTCAAAGAATACCAGATAAGCCACCCATAATTGGATACAACTCACCCAACAAGATCTCACTACTTGAACAAAACTTGACTTAAACAGGATTCGAATAATCCTATCAGGTGGTGCTATTAAGTTAGACATGGCCTGGACCAATCTTTGGTCGAAACATATCTAAGTTTATACATTTTTTTAAAAAGTTGTAAAATGTGTGTTATGAAAGGTGAGGGAATAAAACTCAGCTTAAATGGGGCTAGATCCATCAGCTGAAATCATTCAAAACAACTGCACTATAAGTAACATGAGGCAACAGTTTCAGGCATATTTCAGACAGAGGATTACAGCATGGTATTGACTTTGATTATCAGCATTAATAGCTTATTCTAACAGTGATGCTTCCTCCTATTGTATTTGAAAAGTTCTGGGCTTTTACTGCTGAGCATATTTGCAAAGTATTTTGTTATTGCTGAGCATAATGAGAAGCATTTTGCTTGATTTGACACTTCAAAGAGTAGTGTTTGCATTTATATCATGTTAACCATCTTGATAATCATGTTGCATATATATATATATATATATATATATATATATATATAATGTTTAGTCTCTCCACTATTAATTAATATCCAAATATGTTTTGGAAAATACTGTAATATTCTCTAGGTATCAGTAATGAAATGGATATTACTGGTGCAGACAAATTTTATAGCACTCAAAATGAATTATTTCAGGAGATTTCCATTAGCAAATTCTATTACCAGATTTGTTTGTTGAATCTATAGATTTATAGTATGTAGAGGAAATGTAACTTAAAGGAATTTAGATGTCAAACAAACCTTAGACAAAATATAATTAAAACATATATTAATTTACAGCGATAACTATGATGAAAATGATGATGAACTATAAACAAATTTTTTATCAGTCTAAAGCAATAGTCTTCTCCTAACAAATGCACTTATTGATAATGGAAAACCATTTATTATAAATTTAGTCTTAAGAAATGCTTCTTGTAAAACTGAAGACCTATGTTATATCACAAAATATATAAACTTGGATTCACACACAAAATTGATTATAAAATAAATGGCATTAGACTCCCATCGTATGTTGGTTCATATTCATATACTGCTAACGTTGTTGTTACTTCATTTTATTTGAAACTATAGAAGAGATACAAATTGTAGTATATAACAGTTCTAATCTATATGTTAATAGTGTACATATGATATATAATTTGTTTCCTCCTCTCCTCTTGTGTACACACATGAACTGAGCACGTACATGCTAATTTATATATTTCTACTCTAAGAGAAAATCTTAAAATGGAAACAGTCTTTGTACATTCTTAAACCAATGACACAATATAAAGCTTGTTATGCATTAAAATATTTTAAACACAAATTTAATCATAAAGTTAACTTGTTATTCAAGTATACTCATATCTAGAACAATAAAATAAATAATGTACAGTTCTTAGTGCAATGAATAATTATAAGAGAAATTATACTCTAAATATGATGCAAAGTCTGGTCAAAAAAATTAGAAGTTGACAGTTTTCTATGTAATATTCTCTGAAAGATCAAATGGAAACCTCAAAAAATTAATATGTTCTGTAGTTCTTCGACTTTGAAAAGCCTGTAGAATCGTATTTGCATTTTAACATAACTTTTTTTCTAATCAAATATAACATAATGTTAAATGTATGCAACAAGGAAAATACATTTGCTTTGTGTGAAGATGTTTCACAAGATCTCACCGTTTCAATTATTATATTTTAGAAAATATAATGCAGACATTTTTGGATAATTTGGTGGTGAAAGTAAGCTATGTTCAGATCTTATTATTCTTATATGTAAACCTGTTCCTTCTTATTTATTTTCTTGTTTGCTAATTTTTATTTTTACTCTTTAAATGACTACTGAGAGTTACAATAAATTGTCAAAGAATCTTTAGAAAATTTGTTAAAATGAAATATGAATTTGAGAATTTCTAAACATCTCATAAATTTCTACAGCTGTTCAGTGAAGCTCAATTTGAGGAGGATTAAAATATCTCAGCAACACTGCCTGTGAATGTGTGTGTGTGCGTGCGTGTGTGCACGTGAAAGACAGAGAAAGAAAGAGAGAGGGAGGGAAAGAGAGTGAATAAATGCATTGAAATGCCTGTGTATTTAAATGCAGATGCTGTAAGAATAAGTGTCTGACAAGACAGGAATGAATTGCTATGTGAGTGTAATGTGTGTGTATATATATATATATATATGTATGAGTATATATATATGTGTGTGTGTATGTGTGTATATGTATATATATATATATATATATATATATATATGCATAGAGATAGGTAGATAGATAGATATATAGATAGATAGATATGTGTGAGTGTTAGGGATTGTGAGTCTATGTTGGCAAATATATGCACAGAAGTAATAACACCTGTGTCCATACATGTTTGCATATATCAATCTTTTTGTGTATCCAATATGTATGTCAATATATATATTTGGAATTATGGCTGTTCATTGTTGGTATGTACATCAGTGTGCAGGCATTGTGTGTTATGTTGATTCAGCAAATATACTTCAGCTAGAATTTGTACAGATATATTGAAATAATAAGCATAAAGATATGGAGATAAGGAAAACCTAGTAAGGAAGCCAAGAGCAAATCAGCTGGAATTCAATTCCCATCTGGTTTGCTTCATATTCTATTTCCTTATTTTCCTAGAATTTATGAATGCCTCTATATTACACACATGTGAATATATTACACACGTTCACATGCAAGTGTGTGTGTGTGCATACAAACACACACACACAGAGGATAAAGTAAGCACACATATAAATGCAAACTTATGTGTTAACTGAAAATATACATAAACACAAAGGAATACACAGACATAAAGAAAGTGTGAGAAGTAAATGGGATTCATATCCATACTATTTGGAACACCAGTGTATGTTATGATTCAGATCAGGTTGTTTCCATATAAAATATTTCATTCATAAACTTGTACATATAATGATCAGAAACCTTCATGGAAATTTCCTTTCAGCTCAAAAGTTCATAGACGAGCAAGAATAAGACAATGTCTTGACAATCATTTAGAACACAGTTAACTCCTTTCTTTGATCTAACACTACTTTTTCTACTACTGTTATATATTGCTGCTACTACTGCTACTACTGCTTTCTGCTGCTGTGATCTTGTGATGTACATTTAAGCACCTATTTTGACACCATTATCTGGTCCTTCAGAATCATTAGTGTGTTCACTTTGTTGCAAATATTTAGGTAAAGTTTCTTGCCTGAGGTAACTCGCTCCCTTCTTTCTACCACCAGTTTTAGAGGTGCTGAAAATGTTCATGGTCACAGTCTTTTAGCCTCTGGTATAATCTTAAGGTATCATGTTAAGCTATGCCATGTATTTAAGAAACAAGTTTCATGTCATTCTTCCTCTACCCATTAAGGTCATTTCTCTTTGACATAACTTTTTTCTATGCTACTTACATTTCTGTTATGGTTCTTGAGTTCTACAGTTAACATTTGTATAACATTGGTTGTTCAGTACCATCCCTACTGCCACTGCTCTCTTCTTCATCAGCATTACTGGCATTGTTTTAATATCCACTTCTCCCCCATTGCAAACATCAAACAGAATTAATTGAGGCAACTCCCACCTGTTTCCAAGCAAAGTAATATTTCCTCATGGTTAGACATATTTTGCTAGTCCTTTGCCTTGTCAGAGAGATTGGAATAAAGTTCAATATGCTCCAGGAATAGTATGACAGTCAGCTTCAAAAATTGTAGGAGTCATAGTTTCTTTTCACACTTCAAAGTGAATTTTATACATATAAATACATATATATGTATAAATTCTCTAAATATCCTTGTACTGAGGAAGGAGTGGGGAGATTAGTGAAACCTTGGAGTGACACCATGTTGTGTGTGGTGTGCAAGAAGTAAGATGGAGGGGAGCCGCAGCTAGATTCCTCAAAGGTAAGAGACAGAGATTCAAATTCTTCTGGGTTGGCAGGAAGGATGGACTGAGTGGAGTAGGTATACTGTTAGCAGAAAAGTAAGTAGATAAGATAATTGAGGTAGTCAGAGTACGTGATAGGGTAATGAAGATGTGATTTATCATATATAGATTAACAGTTACATTTGTCTCTACCTATGCTCCTCAGTCTGGGCTGACTGATGAGCAGAAGGACCAATTCTATGAGATCCTTCTGCAGACAACTTCAACAACAAATGACAGAGACTTTGTTACTGTGGCTGGTGACTTCAATGGACATGTTGGAAAGCAATCCCATGGATTCCAGGGAGTGCATGGAAGTTATGGTTTGGGGCCTAGAAATGAGGAGGGAACAAGACTGCTGGAGTTCTGTGGTGCAAATGATCTCATGATCTGCAGCATTAATTAAAAAAAAACAGCCAGCCACCTAATCTGGCGAGCACATAAGTCAGATTGAGTACTTCCTCACCAGGCAACGAGATAGATGGATGTTTAAAAATGCAAAGTCTTTCCCAGATAAAAAGTGTACAACCTAACATAGGCTACTAGTTAGTGGCTTCAGAATTAGAGCTAGAAAGACTTAGAGAAATCAATCAATTTGGAAAAGAAGTCTATGGAAGCTCAAAGACCCAGCAAACAGATAAAAATTTAGAGATTTACTAATGGAAGCTTCTGACAAAGGAGAGGAAGAGTTGGGAACATATAGCTTAGAAGACAATTGGGAATTTCTGTGCGACAATCTACTGAGGGCTACGGACAAAATCTGTGGTTGGTGCAGAGTCCCAGCTAGACTAAGAGTAACATAGTAGTGGAGCAAGGAGGTTGACAGTGCTATAAAGCAAAAAGACAGGCCAGGAAAAACTTGAAAAATCGTTGGAAGCAGAGAATATTATCAGGTAGCCGAAAGGGCAGCTAGGCGTCAGGTATACATACCAAAAGGAGTAGCTGAAGGTAAGAGATTTGTAAATGTTCAGCAGCGTAAGGATCAGAGTCACGGATCACAGTTGGATGCCCTTCCTAACACAGTCCCCATGCTCTCTCAATCTTGCTTTTGATCTTTAGCTCTCTCTCTCTCTCTCTTTATCTGTCTCTCTCTCTCCCTTACACATAGGCATTCAGACTTATGGTCAGTTACAATTGCACTGATTTGTGTTTCTATATAAAGATGTATGTGTATATTAGTGGCAACTCTAGTTTAATGATTCACTCACACAACTATATTAAAATTTTATTTGTCTTTACATTAATTCTAATTTTACATTAATTCTAATAATGATATAATATTGGAAAAACATTACACAAACAAATTTTCAAAAATCAGTTCATTAATAATGTATCGCTACCTAGGAAATTTAAATAATGAATACTTGAGAATCAAAACCAGTAAACTAGACCTAGATTCATATATAAAAATTATAACATATTCTAATTAATTATGCCATAAGATCATTGCAGCAGAAATACAAAGTATACAGATATAAAATTCAATCTTTAACAACCTTACTTTCCTTTGCAGAATAACCAATGAGCAAAACATTGACAACTTTGAATTGAGTTACTAAAATTATATCGGGGAACAGAAAAATGAATTCTTAATTTATCTTATTACTAGCAAGAAATGCAAGTCATAATCAACTGGGTGAGTCTGCCTAGTCTTAGTTAATCACATATACTGCAGTAAAATCTAATATTGCAACATATTGGGTAAGACCCAGAGAATTCAATGGGCTTTTAATTTATTGGCCCTCACCAAAATAAAAACTGGAAAAAAAAGCACAAAAGAAAAGATGAAAGGCTGAGTCAACTTCAGTGGGATTTGAAATTATAAGTAACTAAACACTGTATAAGATTTTGCTTGTCACTATTCCAGTTCTGCCAATCCAGCACACTAAACTTACACTCAATAACGTCAAAGTAAAAAGCACATATCATGATAGTTTTGCTTGTTTAATAGTTTTGTTACAAACCTGGCTGAATCTGGCTCTGTAGTACAAATGTCTTGTTTTCATAAGTTTTGAATTAAAATCTCCCACCAAATCTTAGTTGTAATTTATGTTTCTAACACTAAGTTAATAATAACAAAGTTATTTTACTAAATTCTTTGTTATATTTAAAATAATTGAAAGAGATACAGAACATCTCAAAATAAATACGGTAACGAAAGGGTTAAGCACATCATCATCATTTAATGACCATGTGTCATAGTGGCATAAGTTGGATGGTTTGAGAAGATCCAGTGGGTTCAAAGACTGCATTGGTGCTCCAAATTCTGCTTTGCCATGGTTTCTGCAAGTAGGTGTCATTCCTAACACAAAACCATTTTCACTGTGTGGTTTACTTTTTGGGGAACTAGTACTAATGGAGTCACCATGCAGTTTGCAAGACTAAGATTATTTTCAAATGAGGGGATCACCAGCAGAGGAGGCAGCTTTGTGCTGTGTGATGAGAGATTGAAATAAAAGAGAGAGGCCTCAAGTAGAATGAAATGTTTCTGCAGAGGGGCAACATAGATACTCACATTATAGAAGTGAAAGTGGAAGTAAACATGGTGTACCTGAATCGAGATGAGAATAGCAGTGATGGCTGGATGGATCTTCAAAGTACAAGATAAGTAGCAGAGAAGACAGAAGAACAGAGAGTATGGATAGGCAGGGGTTATGAGAGTAAAACTTAGTTAGTAATGAGGAATGGGTCCAAGGGTGAGTATAATGAATAAAACAAGTGTTGAGAGATAAGTAAACATAGCAGGGAAGATATGGAAGAGTAGGTGACAATGGTGGTTCAAGGGTGGATCCAGTGAATGGTGTATAAAAGGTGGGGGGTTATCAATGTCCAGTCTTTGAATACATTTGTACTTCTCCATTCATGCACATTTACGTTATACGGCCAAAAGATCATGCTTGCATCATTTCTTTCCAACTCCTCTACATTCAAGACTCATCTCTAATTATTATGCAGCATTACAGTTCTAACACAAGTTTCATACAATCTTCCCCTCACTGTAAGGGGAAAGATCTTTGTTGTTAGTAGCAGTGGAAGTTCCTAGAACTTTTTCCAGTTCATTCTTAGACTCACTATTATACTTTCAGAGCAACCATTTTCCCAACTAATTGAGTATTGCAGGTAAAAATAAGAGATGTTGACTACTTCTAGTGAACCATCCAGGCATTTAAGACAATCTATTTCCAGTATACTCATTGTATGTACTTCTCTGGTGCATCCATCACATATGACACTTACTTTCTCTGTTTGTCTGTCTTTGATTCCATTACACCCTGTGTGTGTCTTAGATACAACATACAAGTTTATACCTTCTCCTTTTCTGCATATCAAGCAAGGCCATTTCTCTGAAGATAACAGGTTCCTGCCTCCTTACTAAAAACTTTAGTCTTTGCTAAGTTTATCTTGAATCCTCTTGATTCTAGGTTTGTGTCGATATATGCATACCTTACTTTCCATTAAGCAAAATGTCAATAGTAACTCAGACTTTGTTTTTAGTAAGCAAGGTATGTTAGATAAAAATATTTAATACTTATCTATAAACCACTTGATTAACATATTCTTCTCAATGTTTGGTGTGTATATAGTACCTGAACAACTACACTCTGGTATGAAATCATGAATTCATAAAAGAATGTAGAACTAAATCAAATCACAAATTAGATGTACTAATCTTTACAGTGTATCGTTAACTGAATACTAATCTTTAAACAGCTGGTACATGTGAATACAAATAAAGCCATTGTTATTTTGGTATTTATTGATTACATAACATCAAGGCTTGTTGTTGTCTCTTTCAGAAATCTTATAGGAAAACAAAATGCATAGCTGAATGACATAGAAATACAATACATATAAGAACACATATGTTTGTTTGTATATGTAAAATATTATATAACAAATGCATTTCCATTTATGAAACTCGAAACTCAAAACTAAGTGCAAAAAGCAAAGCTATGTATATGTTATATCTTTTGGAGAAAATGTTCTTCCTAAAATCAACAATATAACTTATAAATTTGCAGTAATTTTCATCTATGCAAACAAATATGCAGTTTGACTACATCAAACAAATACGCAATTTGACTATATAAACATACGACAATGTAAACATTATAATACTACAATTAATATCTAAACTCTTAATTCTTTAGAGGGTCATCAGCTCAATCCCTTAAGCACATAAGGATTTCATCTTTATATTTCTTTTCATCCAACTGCTTTACATACTTTGTGATAATATCTTTAATAAGAATTGATTAACAAAAAATAAATGCAGCCAATAAATACATTAATACAAATTCAATTTAGATGTCTTGGGATATTATAAGACCAAGAGATAAATGTGTCAAAGGAATATTAGCTTGTTATCTATACAAGATCAATAAAATATGTTCTGATGCTACATAAGGTGAAGGAGATAAATATCTTTAAAGATCCTCAAAGTTCAAGTAGATTTCATAAGAGAGTATCATCATAATTACTATCATCATCATCATCATCTGCAGATCATAGACTATCTCACTATAAAATATTCATTTTATTTCAAGAAACCACTGATAGTCATAATGGATACATTCAGAAAAATGGAAGTAAACTCAAGACTAATGCAATTATTTATATAGAAGTCACTAAGCTGTGCCATTAGGTTAATCGTTTTGGATCACATTAACTTTATAAACACCACTGATAATAGTCTATGTGAAAATAGTAAGACCACAACAGATAAATGATAACAAAGAAACAAAGATGTAGGTTAGAAGACATTAGTGGAATAGAAAGAAGAAAAAAAAACAGTAATAGGTGAATTTGCTACAAAGTGGAGAGTTTGTTTGTTCAGTCACTTAGAAAAGGAAAAATATATAAGTGTTTAGTAAATAGTATAGTGAATGCAGAATGGAGTATATCAATGGTACATGTCATTCAAGGAAACTTAGATATAACAAGATCAAAAAAAGATTAAGTTAATACAACTCGAGATTCAAATGCAAAGTAAAATTAATGCAGCAAAGTCAATGTAACATTGTTCTGGTAGGTTTAAAGTGGTTCAACTGAAGCATATCACTGTCTCTTCGACTTTGCAAAGATGAAAAACAAAGTGGATGCCAGTATGAAATGAACTTAGAAATCGTAGCATCAGAAAATTATTACGTATAAACTCAAGTTTTCAACACTGTATCATATAAATATTAAACCAAAAAAAAAATGTTTCTCATTTGTTTTTAAGAGTAAATAAATGAGAAATGAATTTTGAAATTTGGGCAATAATTTGAAGTGATTTCATTCGAAGCATAAAGTTGTTAAACAACCTAAGGAAGAAAACTGTTGTCACATAAATTCACCATTATTATTTCACATGAACATTTGTAAAACACAATTACTGAAGATTAAGCTCATTTACTTCAAATATACCTCAATTACTGGTATTGTGATATTTCTTCTTTTTTTATTATTTGTTACTGACTTATAATCATTTCATAAAATAAAGGTATGTTATATCCCTGTATACTCACAATACCCCCACCTCCACACAGAATATATACATATATGTGTATAACGACTTTGACTGATGTCTGGATATATCATTTGAGATTTTTATCATGAGATGTGATGTGGTGGCTGGTGTTAGACTTCCTGATGTAGCTCTTTATTTCCTATAAGAATTTATTGTTTGTTTGGGGGATTTATGTTCAATACATGTGTTTGTTTTTCTTTGTTTAGTTTCTTAGTGAGATGCCATATGAGATGCTGACATGCCAAGACTACCCACCTGATTTCTACTTGTCTTGTGAAATATACTGTTTAGGTTTTCTTATTTCATTTTGTTTATAAACTGCAGTATATATATACAGGGGACCCAGGTGTTATTAAATTTTGAAAAACTGCAACTGTCTTTTGATGGAAGTGATGGGGTGAGTGGTCATCTTAAAAATTAGACAAGTGATCTTTTCTTTTGTTCAGTGAAGTCCTAGTTTGTAGTGATAGCTTTGGTAAGTATGGAGAGATATGTAGGGATGTTGATATGGGTTGTTAAGGACATAATTAAAATTGAAATATCTGTTGTGTCATCATACACACACCTGTATATATATATATATATATATATATATATATATATATATACACACACACACACAAACACATCAGAAACCAGAATAAAACAGGATAATTAGTTTATCTATTTATTGTATTATCATAAATTATATAATCATAATACATGCTTCATTAGCAATGACTAATATCATCATCATCGTTTAACATATGCTTTTCATGCTGGATGGTTTGACTGAGTTCTGGCAAGCCAGTGCTCTCCCTAACGCCAACCACTCTGAGAGTGTAGTGGGTTCTTTTTACGTGCCACTGGCATGGGAGCCAGTCAGGGGGCATTGACATCAACCATGTTCAGTCGATGAATTGTACATGCCACCGGCCCAGGAGCAAATCAGGGGGCACTGGCATTTACCATGCTCAGATGGTGCGATTTCGATGTTACTTGACTCTACTGGTCTTCTCAAGCATATCATATTGCCCAACGATTCAAGGGTACTTTTAAATGGGCTGGTCATGCAACACTGGCATTGGCCATGGCTGAAATCTCACTTAACTTGCCAGGTCCTCTCAATAACAGCATATCTCCAATTATCTCAGTTTCTTGTCAGTGCCTCTGTGACGCCCAACGTTTGAAGGTCATGCTTCACCACCTCATCCCATGTCTTCCTGAATCTACCTCTTCCACAAATTCCTTCACCTGTTAGGGTGTGACACTTCTTCACATATCTGTCCTTATCCATATGTAACACATGACCATACTTTCACAGTCATCTCTCTTGCACACCACATCTGATGCTTCTTATGTCCAACTTTTTTCTCAGGGTACTTACACTCTGTTGTGTATGCACACTAACATTATACATCCAGTGGATCATACTAGCTTCATTTCTTTCAGGCCTACGCATGGCCTCAGCAGTCATGGCCCTGTTTCACTGCCGTGTAGTATGGCAGTTCGCACATATGCATCATAGTCTACCTTTCACCCAGAGCGAGAGGCCCTTAAATGTCAGCATGGGTAGGAGCTCTCTGAACTTTGCCCAGGAAATTCTTATTCTAGTAGCTATGCTCTCAGAGCATCCACCTCCACTACAGACTTGGTTGTCTAGTTAGTGGAAGCTATCAACTACTTCTAGTTTTACCCCCTGTCATGTGATGGAATCTGTTTTCTGTATGTCTTTGGTGTTTATTGTCCCTGTGCATCTACCACACACAAAAACAACTTTCCCGGTTAACCTATCTTTGATATTGCTGCACCACTTATGTGTCCATAGCTTACACCAGGTACATCTTATGGAGTTTCTAATTACACCTTTTATACAGATTAAGCATGGTCATCTACCTAAAGGGGTTTGTGATTTGTCTGCCTTGCTACTTATTAGGACTTTGGTTTTTGCTAGGTTGACTCTAAGGTCCTTCAATTCAAGACCTTGTTTCCATGCCCTAAACTTAAGTCTCTAGCTCTTGTAGTGACTTGGCTATTAGAGCAAGATCATCAGCATAGATAACAAATTTTTGATACACATATATGTATATAAATATGTATATACACATATACACACAATATAGATTATCACCATCATCCTCATGTTTTAATGTTCACTTTTCTACGCTTGCATGGCTCAGATGAAAGTTGTCAAGGTAGATTTTTCAAGGTTGGATGCTCTTCCTTTACCAACTCTCACCTGTTTCCAAGCAATGTAGTCCATCGAAACAACAGACAGTGTGAACATAGTTATGCAGTAAACTGAAATGAAAAACACTCTTTGAATGAGCTCACACAATACACCAAGACATGTCAAGAAGCTTGGACATGCTCTTTGCTTTTGATTGTAAGGAAAAGACACCACCAATATTGTTGTTTACAATCAGCAAACACACGTGAAGATGAGAGGAAATACAGATCCATCCACATAAACACAAATATACACGGTGAAATTTGTCAAGGTAGATTTTCTAAAGTCAGATGTTCTTCCTTTACCATCTGTCACTTGTTTCTATGCATATGCACATCACCATCATCATTTAAATGTTAATCTTTTCCCATATGCATGGGTTACATGAAATTTTTTAATGCAGATTTCCCATTGCCTACACTCACCTGTTTCCATACAAGGTAATATTTCTTCATGTACTGACATGTATATATGGAAGAGTAGAAATGAATGACACTGCTTATACAACATTGAAGCTCCTTTACAATCACCACACAACATCAAAAGGGAGAGTCACAAACTGACACTTACAACCTCCACACATAACCATACATATACAAGGCGTTTTTCAGTTCCTGTCTATCAAATTTACTCACAAGGCTTTCATTCAGGCCAAGGCTAGTGTAGCAGACACATGTCCAAGGAACGATGCAGTGAGATTGAACCAATTACCAAGTTTGCACAGACATGCCTTTAGATATACAGCAAACTTTTACAGTCTCTCTTTACTAATTTCATTCAAAGTGTATTGGCTGACTTACAGCACTAGTACAGAATGCCAGCTGACAACATTTATGCAATGGGACGGCACCCCTTATCATGTTTCTGAAAACAAACTTCTTTACCATACAAAGTATTGAGGCTGGGTGGACAAATGAATGGACAGATAGATAGACAAATGAATGGACTGACAAATAAACACTCAGATAAAAGTTAGGTAGATAGACAGTGCAATAGAAGGATAAAAATTTTAGTGTATGTAGATATTATAAAATTTATCAAGTAAAATTACTGAGTTTATTATACAAACTATGATAGAAGCAGCATTATAGTCTGGTTTACATGCAAAGTGTGACCCTGGGCACATTTCCCTTGTCATTATCAATAATGTGTGTATACGAACACGCACACACACACACACACACACACACACACACACGTGTGAGAGTAGAGCTTGTGATCACCAACTCACACATATTTCTTACACAACTATGCATTTATATTCTCCACATGAGTTAAAAAATCTTTCTTCTGCTCTCCTTCTCTCTTTGTAGTTACACTTCTTTCTCTCACAGTGTTTGGTCGTCTTTCTCTCTACTTCATTGTCTTTCTGACCTTCCTTCTTTTCCTCCTCTTCCAAGCCTTGCAATATTTCCCCTGTCTACCTATCTATTTATCTCACTCTGTCTTTCTCTCAATTTCTCTAATTCTCTACTTCACCCACTTCCTTTCTCAAAATGCAATTCTTTCTCATTTCCCATTTCTTGTCTGTTTTCATCTTTTTGAACTGGGTTTTCTTCTAGAGCACATTATTTTCTGTATCACTATCCACTATCTCACTTCCTCTTCTGTTCAATGGCTATTGTTTGAACAACTATGCAATTTCTTACTTTTTGGATGGATGGATGGATGGATGGATAGATGGATGAATAAACAGACAAACGAATAAAAAAAAAAACTCATAGAGACGCTAAGTGGGAGAAGATGTAAAAGTCAGAGTGAAATAGCATCAATATTTTACTGGAAGAAGAATAAAGTATAATAATAGGTCTGCTCTGTACACTACAAGAAGACAGCGCATGAGAAATTTTCCAACATTACAGTGAATATTGAAACCTAAAATCAATACCAAAATCCTAATTACAGATGTGTCAAGGGAAATATTAAAAAAAAAAAATACAAAATTCAACAGCAAAAATAAAGACAACTTTACAATTTAAATAGGTAAATATAGAGTATTATGCAGTTAAACTACTTATTTTTATTTTTATTTCATCATTGCAACGTAAGTGTGTGAGGTAGTTTATTTGGGAAACTTACTGAACTATAAATTGGTTTGCTAAAGTATCTTTAATACATATGGATAGACGAGAAGATATAGTTGGTGAGACAATACAGGTGAACTGAAAGATAAATCTAAAAGAGATGAAGAAGAATATAACAGATAAAGATACAAGCTGTGCACATGCTCGTGCATGTGCACACATACATATTCAAATGCTACTGTAAGTCAACAAATGGCAAATACTCAATACATGTTACAGAGTATATTGTTTTATTAGCCTGAAGCCCTTTGCAGGCAGTTCAAGTTTCACACAACTAGAATCTTTAGGTAGGAATCATCATCATCATTATCATCATCATCATCATTTAATGTCTGTTTGCCATACTGGCATGTGTTTGATAGTTTGGGAGGAGCTGGTAAATCGCAGGACTGTGCCAAGTTTTACTGTTAGCTTCAGCATGGTTTCTGTGGCTGAATGCCCTTCCTAGTGTCAACCATTTTACAGAGTGTACTAATTGCTTTTTATGTAGCACCTGCGACTGTGAGGTCAACGAGTGATTTGCAAGACAACACCCCTCAACTGAGGTGGCTTTGTGCTAGGTGATGAGGGTCTAGAAAATGAATAGAGGAACAAAAATGGGTGTCTTGCAGTAAAAGAGATACATGGCTACTGAAAATGGAGAGAGAGAAGATGGTGATGGGGAAGGTACACTCAAGTTACAAAAAGGTGTGTATTAGTGGAACCAAGGATTAGTTAGGGTGAGCAGGTGGGTAAGCTCACAAGATTGTGAAGAAAAATGGGAGTTGGGAGGGAAGGGAAGAATGTAGTGAGTGGATATAAATAGAAGGTGGTTGTGTTAGGAGGGTATGTTGTGAAGAAGAGACAAAGCAAGGACACGTGTGCAGGTAGGTTTGTGAAGGTATGAAAAGAAACAGAGAGATAGAGGGAAGAGGAATATAGTAAATGATGAACCTGAGTGGCAGAATAAGGGAAGATGGTTTGTGGGAGAAAGGTTTTTCAAGGCTAGGTTCTGTGCCTGGACATAAATGACATGTCTTTATGGCTTCAATTTTCTTAGCTGAATGGGTCTTCTCAAGCACAGCAAATTACCAAACATAGCAGTCCTTTATCAACTCATCAAACATTGAATGTGATTTTAAATACGTTGATTGTAATTTTTATTGGCTGCATTTCTTTTTTATGTAGTTTTAATACATCATTGTTTATAGTTGTTATTTCATTTGCCAATTCACAGGTAATTGTTGTCACTGGTCAGCTTCACACTTGTATATTAATTGCAATGTATCTGTCAAAGCATATTGAGGATTTAAGGAAAAATAATATAAAAATATAAAGTGAGCAATAATTAACAGCCAACCTTACACAGATGTTTCTGAATCAGGCTCCCTGTAGACAACAGAGGAATATTATATAATTATCAATAAAAGTTATGCCTACTCAAAGAAACAATGAGGTAATTTCAAATTGCTGACACCAGAATAAATACACTTTAAGAAATGATTTTAAATGCAAACAAGGGTAAATACCAGAGGATGCAAAACTGAAGAAATAGTTGTGGAGACACAACACTGCCAACACCATTGAAATAACAAAATAATCCAAAAGAAAGAATGATATTTAGAGACAGCAAATTTATAACAAACATATTTTAAAATATCCTTAACAACTTCAAACCTAATTAACAGTTTCAGAAAGAGAATAAGACCTTTACCAAAGCAGTATATTAATGATATAATCAGTAGGAAGATGCAAAAAAGAACTACTGAACCAACTAATGGATAAGTAATAAATAAATTAAAAAGGTTTAGGAAAATATGATACAATTATGTAATATAAAGGCAGAGAAAGAAAGAAAACTGAATGAGCCAATGGTAAGCAATATAATAACAACTTCAGAACAACTGGGTATGAAAAACAATATAGAGATAAACAAGGGTGAAACTGATCAACGACAAATACAACACTCAGTGAACCTGAATAACACCCTTCAAGAACCCCATAACAAAGCAAAATTAGAAAAAAGTATATTAATATGATAGCCTCAGGCAAAAGAATGAACTACAGGTAGAGAATTATGAAAAGATCCAGAATATATACAAAAGGATTAAGGATACGTCAGCTTTGTACAGTGGAGAAGCAGATATATTGGATAAGTTGAAGGACTTTGGCAACTGTTTTTTTTTTCATTACTTTCCCCCAGGTTGACATATATGAGCCAATCAACTGGAAAATCCTGCTTACACCAGCATAATACTTACTTAAGACAACCCTTACCCAAGTGTATACTGAGCATTCTCCGCTAGCAATAAATACACACATAACACACGTTGAAGATACACTCAGAATGATTTTAACACTTCCAAACCAGTCATCACAAAAATGAAGAATAACAAAAAAAAAAAAATAGAAAAAAGGAAAGAAACAACAAATTCTCTACTTGACAGACATAAGTACAAAAGCAATATAAACATGGTATTTCCTAGAAATTTACATGAAAAATTTAATAATCATAGCTCAACTGAGAAATAGGCAAATTATGCCACTTTCAATTCCCTGCTGCCAGTATCTCTTCCTATTTGTCATCCTTCCATGTTTTTTTACAAGTATATATATTTGTTGACCCATCAAAATAGGAAGAGGTAAGTCTACATTTCAGATGAAGGTCGGATAGGTACACAGCCATGTGTGTCCATATGTGTACATATAATACACACAAACATTGGATCAGTTAAATTTCAAATTTCAAAATAAGGAGCACTCAATATTATGAGTATTATTTTTTTTACAATTATAGAACACGTGTCAATCCATGTTAACATTTGTTTCAAAACTATTTGTATGCTAAAATATATATCTAAAGACAATGATTCACTCTCACCATCAAGGTGTTTTGTCAATGTTTGTGTGAAAACACACACCTATGTGAAGAGAGACACCCAAGTTAGAACATTCTTGAAATTGATAATAACATTAATTTACAAGAGTTCCATAATTATTACAGATATACATACAAATATATATACATACACTCATTATATATATATACACTCATTATCGCTATGTGCTCCGTGTGGGCAGTCATCTAAGAGCTTTTGTTCATCTTGATGCTGACATAAGTTCCTTGTTTTTCCTGATGAGAAGGCGGCATAATGCACCCCTTATTCCTTAGAAATTAGGAATATGCAGCCTTCGAAACATATGTCGAGAATAAAGGAATTTTGTTAAATCGTCGTTCAACTCCATTCTTTCATTTATTTGTATTAAAAAAACACACAAATTTCCACACGAAAGCACGTGATCTCTGCCCTTGGCATGTAGCTTCAACTGTGTTTTTCTGACGTGAATTTGCTACCCAGGTATCGGTTAACCGAATTATCCATACTAAGATAATTCATTCAACTACACACACACACACACACACACATATATATATATATATATATATATATAGAGAGAGAGAGAGAGAGAGAGAGAGAAATGCATGCACACACCATATAAATACAGAGACATACACTAATACTTGTATACATAAACACAATTATCTATGCATGCACACACCCAATTATATAAATATATACATACACTTACACACATATACATATACACATGTATGCAAGTATATGTAGATGTATATATGTACACACACGCTCATACAAGCCCACGTATATATGCTTTTACTGATTCAGTCATTGGACTAGAGCCATAAACACATACTGATTAGTTGATTAAGCAATTGATGTCAGTGATTATATACTATAAATATGACAAGTTTGTTAGTATATTATCGTTATTTAATTAGTAGTCTTTGTCCATTTAAAGAATTATTCAGGACAGGAATAATCTATATTTTGCCAGGTCAATTCATTAAAAAGAGAATGTAATTTTAACAAAATGGGGTAATATATCCGTCTATAGGATTACCACACAGACTTAAAACCAGATAAATTCTTACACTCTCTTTCTCGTAAACAGTCAAATTGAATAATTAAGAACAGAGAATCATAAATATCGAAAACACTTCAAAAGAGAATTTTCAAAGACATATGCTTTGGGTAACATAATATTTTCTGGAAATATCCTCACACAGATATAATAAACTGAGATTTTCTTAAAAGAATTATAAACTTGACAAAATGAAAAGATTTGACAAGAGAAATTACACTTTGTTTGTGGTTGTGTGAGTGAATTATTCAAAAGATATATAATTTTATGATGAGAAATTATTTTTAAACTCAAGAAGAGTGTACTTTAATTTTGGTTTTACTGGAGGAATCAAAATCTGAAAGCTGTTAAATTTGCTCTTCAAAGGTTTGTGGCCAATTTGTAATACAAAATATTTATACACAACACAGGATAAATCAGAATTACTGCAATAATTTTAGAAATCATAAGCCTTATAGCGTATCAATAAACATACTCATTCTATACTATTGAAATATGAAAAAAAAAAACAAAAAAAAACTAAAGCGGATTTCCAAATGCACAATACGGCATAAATCAAAAGAATTTTTGAAATATTATATAAAAAATGAACTTCATTATTCATTGTTGAATTAGAATAAAAATATAAGCGTATTCCTTTGATACTATTAGCATGGAAAAAAAATGAAGTTTCCTGACAGACTATTTCACAATTTGTTGATCTTTCCTCAGAGGATGTACCCATCTTCTTTTCCCAATCAAATGGAATAATTAAGATTGGTGTGTCTTAAATATTGAAACCACTTAAAAATAAAAGTTTTCTATTCCTATAAACACAGTTTTGAGAGATAAATATTTTGGCCAGTATAATACTTGTCTATATTTAAATACACTAAATGTAAGAACGTGAAATTTTCAAAAAATATTTACCAAGTTTATGAAAGCAGAAAAGTTAACTGTTGAAACTGAACTGGGTTGTCTAGAGAATTATGTAAATAAAGATATATATTCATCCAATAGGTAGATATTGGTATGATCTAACTTTGGTTTTGCTGAAGAAGTATTAGACTCAGCATCAAAATCTAGAAGTTGTATCTGCGTTTCAAGAACTCATGCCAAATAGTGATATGATCAGGTAGCATTATATGAAATATTTATGCCCAACACAGTGTAAATCAGAACTGGGGTAATTTTTAATATTATAAAACCTCACTGTGTATTAAAAATACTATAAATACATTCACTCAACAGTACTGAAATGGGGAAACATGAGGGGAGTCTCTTGCCAAAATATTTCATTGTTTGTTGACCACTCCTCAGAAAACATACCTATCTTCCTTCCTCAGTGACAAGCAAGAAATAACTGCTTTTCAGCAGTTACAAATTGCTGTAGTACATTAGCACATAGTTTAATTTGCACACTTGTGTTTTTGACAGCTCATCATTAATGTGTTTACATACATTTTCTTACTTAACTTACAGTGAGACTTTGAAATATTAAAATTTACTTCAATTCTTCTGATTATGTTTGTGCTGTGCATAAATAGCTAATGACAAACTACAAGAAAACCCCCAACAAAAGTGCAAATTACACTATCCAGTCATGTTCTCACCTAATTAATGACAAGTTTATTTATAAGCAGCTGATCTATACAACTTAAGAGTTTACTTTAAGTTTAACCACAACTTAACAGAACTACCATACTTGAAATATGTGAAAGTTTTTAAATAATGTTGGATATTCTAAAAACTATTAATTCAAGTTGTCTAAAATTCAAAGCTAGAAAATGTTAATTCATATTATGTAAAATAACACAATGAGTAACTCATTCATTATATCACCCATCAGAATTAATATCAGTATATTCATCACAGAACATATCTCCAAAGTGAAATATGTATCTTGAAATATTATGGACTGATCATTGCTATTATGAAAATAGTTATCAAACATTACTTTGCTTTTGTATCTGGTTTGCAAGCTTCTTTATGTGAATTTGTGTGTTGAAACAATTTTTTTTGCGGCTAGAAAGAGTCATTATGCCAATATTATCAACACATGCACTGGTTCAATGACAAATAATAAAGGAGTAGAACTGAACCAGTGTGTGTATTAATAATATTGTATAATGACTCTCTCTAGACAACAAATAAATTTATACTGAGAATATGGTTTCAGTATCAGACTTTACACTTATATTGTTGTTTAGTCAATTCTTAGCTGAAAATTTAATGTGGAAATAATTGCAAAAATATATCCTTACCATTAAAGCTATCAGAAATCACAAATCCGTCTGTAAAAGACAAAAATAAATATCGTTAAAAACATTATCTATGTTACATTACATATTAATTTTAAAACAAGTAGTAACAATAATTTTTTTCTTAATTTTTATGGGTTGGGAATGCAGGCATCATTGCCTCTCTCCTGTCATTATTTTCTAGTTTCTATCAGTTTTTATTTGCATTTCTTCAATGAAGAGCCATTCATAAACTAAGTCTTGCATTATTGTGCATGATGGGTTGTTACTTTTTCCTCTTTTTTTTCACACAGTAAAGAACTGGTATGTTAGCATTAAAGTAGGATAGTTGGATGTTAAAGACCTTTAACAAATTGGTGCAAATCAAACTTACATAAGTAAGATATAAGTAGTAGTGAACCCAGAACATCCAAAATCAGATGAAGACAGGATTTGTCTCCTAAGAAAAATATGTGGAAGAAGCCTGATACAGCTCAAACAATCCTTCAAATCAGCAATAATAAGCCTCGAAACATACCTTAAAACAACAGGTGATGTGCTCTTATGAACTGCAATGAAGCATGAAGATTCCAAGCAAGCTTCAGTCACAAAGCTTAGTAAGAAATTTAAAAAGTCTCTTGGACCTATAAGTTAACAATAAGAATGACCAAAGACACCCAAATACTGACAGACCTACCATTGTTTCTCCTGATTTAGAAATTAACAATCAGAAAGACCAACAAGATACAAATAGTGACAAACCTATCATTGATGCAAAAAACAGTAAATGTTGATCCTTTCACCTGCATGATTTTCACTAAGAAAAAAACAAACTTGGATTATTTGCATGGAATCAAGTACTCAGATCTCCTAATATGCTGCAAACTCCTTATTTTTGTTTGAAAAAAAAGAGGGAGGGTCCCCATATCTCAGAATCATTGGGAATTTTTTTTTTCCATTGACTGAATTCCAGTGACCTCCTAATATGCTACAAAATCCTTTTGGAGGTTTGGAAAATGGGGTAAAGTGGGATGGAACCTGCAGAAATTTCATCCCACCCCATTTTCAAATATTTTTTGCTATTTCTTCCTTTAGCTATAATTTCAGGTAACATTTTGCAGAAATATATTTTCAAGAGAGTGTGGATTACATTAGATTAAAAATTCAAAGAATTTTGAAATGAAAAAGTGAAAATGCAGAGGTTATAGAAGTTACAGTGGTACCGAAGTCAGTGGGGAAATAAAGAACAAAGTATAATTAATCTAAAAAAAAACATGTTAGTTTGTGTATGTATATGAAACAAGTAAAAATATCAAGTTTTGTTATTGCAGTACAAGATCAGAACTTACCTACCAGAAACTACCATGCAAATGTCCTTAAAGATGGATCTGACCCGTTATGTAGAATTTGTGGAAAATTCACAGAGACAATCGATGATGTTGTTTCTGACTGCCCAGTCGTCACTGAAAAGGAGTACCTGATAAGACATGACAGACTAGGGCTGTACATCTACTGGAATTCTTGTAAATACTACAAAATTTAATCCCATGATAAATGGTACAGGTACCATCCAGAGGAAGTAGTAAATGGTGAGGGTGTCACCATCATTTGGAACTTCCCAATACAAACAGACCAAAAAATTGACTAATCGACCAGACATTGTGATCAAGGACTACAACAGAGGAACTTGTCTGTTAATAGATATGTCTGTCCCTCAAGATCAAAATGTCTCAAGAAAGGAATATAAAAAGCTTCCTCACTATAAAGATCTGCAAACTGAAATCACAAAAATGTGGAAGCTTAGTACTACGATAATACCAGTAGTAATTGGTGTGTTGTGACTGATAAAGAAGGTAGCTGAGAAGTATATTAAGCCCCTCCCTGGTAACTCCGAAAGATAACCTTGATGGGTACAGCCCATATACTATGGAAAGCACTTTCCATCTAAAATGGAATGATTGTGGTGATAATTTTAGCATGCATAGCAAAACAAAAATGCCCTTGCTACTTCAGGCCGCCAGAAGATGCCTGGTATTAAGGCAGCTAAATGAAGTAATAATGAAAGGAAACCATAAATGACGATGATAATAATAAATAATAATAATAATAATAATAATAATAATAATAATAGTGATGGCTAGAAGTATATTGAGTTCTTCATAACCAGCTGATCTAGCAAGCGGGGCCTCATATCAGTGAGGGGGGCCGGTGCGCACTGATGCCGTTCAGAGGTAGGCCCCGAAACGGCGTGCATTTTCTCCTGATGACCCCATACACTTGCTAGCTTCTGGTATACGGAGCTTTTAACTGGTAGCACTTGCATGTGCAAGTTGTTTGCAAGACATAGAATAATAAACTGTTTTCAGTCCTTACTGAAGCTGACAAATAAATACTGGAAAGAAGTCATAGTACCTAACAACTATGAAGAAAAAGAAGAAACAACAAAAGTTGTAAAACAACTGAAATCCAAACTAAAACTGGAAAAGCAATGGATCATGATAAAATGATGGTAAGAAAGG
Organism: Octopus sinensis; assembly: GCF_006345805.1. Taxonomy (NCBI): domain Eukaryota; kingdom Metazoa; phylum Mollusca; class Cephalopoda; order Octopoda; family Octopodidae; genus Octopus; species Octopus sinensis. Next base: position 40,800 of record NW_021836136.1, read on the forward strand.
CCCCATCATGGCAGATATTGGGTGAAACTAAAGAGAAAAGAAATAGACAAAGCAAAATTCTAACAATGGCTGAGAAGCTCAGGACTCAAAGCAGAGACTGAAGGATTTTTAATTACAGCATGAAATCAAAACCTTCCCACCAGAAATTACCAAAAACATGTACTGAAAAGAAATATGAGTAACTGCAGAATATGTGCAGATAGAGAAGAACCAATAAATCATATTGTCTCTAGCTGCCTAGTCCTGGCTAAGAAGGAATATATTCACAGACACGACAGAGTTGGGACCCATATACGTTGGAAGATATGCCAACACTATGGAAATAACAACAGAAAAAAGATGGTATAGGCACATGCCAGAAAAGGTCACAGAAAATGAGAAAGCAACCATACTCTGGGATATGCCAATACACACAAATAGAGAAATTAAGGCTAATATGCTTGACATGGTTGTCAGAGAATCCAAGCAAAAAAAAAAATGCTTTCTAACTGATGTATCAATACCAGCAGATGACAATGTTTCTCTAAAAGAAACGGACAAACATTCAAAATACAAAAATCTGGAAATAGAGGTAACTTGAATGTAGAGTCTAAAAACAGGAACAATTCTTATCATAGTAGGTGCATTAGGTATGACAAAAAAATATTCAGACAGATACAGAGCAAAAACACTAAGACTAACAAGTATGCATAACATACAGAAAATAGCACTACTAGGCACTGCACACATCCTCCGTAAAACACATTCGATACAGTAAAAATAAGAGCATCACAACAAACCACAGCATACACCCACATCACACAGAGCTGCACTCAATAGTGCAGCGAAAACACATGATAAAAATAAGACTACTGAATAATAATAATAGTAAACAGCAAAATACAGTAGATGCAAGAATCAATATATATGAAATAGGGACAATCTCTGTTAAAAGGAAATGTTACTAGCCTTCATTTATGTCCTGAACCTATTGAAAGGATGGCAAGTTTTTATTATCTACTTTAATAGTATATAAACAGTTAGAGATCAAAGGAAGCATAGTTATTTCACAGGTTCTTTTACGGTAAAACAAATATTTTCATACAGCTAAATCAGTATGTTGCATGGCAGTACATGTCATGATATTCCTTTCTAAACAAATATTTGGAATCATCTAATTGACTATTCATTTGTTTTCATCTGGGGATTTATTTAAGGTTACTGCTTCAGCTAAATGTTGTTCATGAAGGGCATAACGAGAATAAAAAGAAGCCATACACCAATTACAATATCATGCCCTAATACACTTTCACACTCAGGGGACAGATTTTCTAAGTAAATATAAGAAAAGAATATTAAATGAAAAAGAACAAGACATAACAAATACTCTATGAAGAGGGAAAATAAAGCATCAATCCAAGAAGGAATATTTCCCCAAATATATTTTATATTTAGAAAGTATTTGTTTATTATTTTTTCAATGCATATTTTTACTGATACAGAAGAAAATAATTCATCCATTTTATAAGAACAATGGATATAGATATAAATTTCTTTTCCAAACATAATATAGTTGTATTGCCTAAAAACATGTCAGACCATTTGTGTTAACCACATACAACCTTTGCAGATTATATTAAATCTTCTAAATTTACAGCAAGGTTGAAGCGTAACACTTCAAATCTCAATCATTTATTAAATAGTTTTCTTTAAAGAAGGTTAGTGCTAAGATCAGCTTTAAACAATGTTACAGCTAAGATCAGCCACTCCTTTCTTCCCCCAATGGATTGTCACTAAAATATCACAGCTTCACTGTGATCTTATCAGAAATAAAAGCAGAGAGAGTGTGTTGAAATGCTTTTGTACAATAAATTATGCAATAAGTGCTATTATACATGACACTATTTTTATATTTTGTTGACAGTCTCAGAATGAAAAATAAAATGAAAAAAAAAAACAGAACCTATGTGATTCCAGATCATTTTTATAAGCATTTCTCACAAAAGCTAAGATCATTTTTCCTTTTAGATCTGACATTCGCGATGTAAAAGGTAAGCTATATTAACTTTGAATCTGAAACTGAAAGAAACATTTCAAAATGTTCAATACAAAAATAGAATATTGATTTCTTACATTACCACAAAGGTATGTGAAGAGTATATTTATTTCACTCAACTTCATGATATTATTGGCACTTACATGATTCATCCCAGAAAGATAAAATTCAAAGCTGATCCAGCCATATTTGATCACAGGTTTAATGTAAGGTGAAGGTAAAATTTTTCAAGGCATTCTATCCACATAACACCTTTGCTTTTGACAAGTCATTACTCTAAGTAAAATAGAAAATTAAAGATACGCACATTTTGTTTTTAGCACTAAAATATGTCTATTCAGAAAGTTGCCATTTATCACAAATCATTTGTATTTATTTGTATATACATCTTTGTGACAATATATATTTAAGTGAGATACAAACATTATCCATGTCATTTAAATAATAATAATAATCCTTACTATAGGTAAAAGGCTTGGATTTTAGGGAGCCAATTACATCAACCCCAGTGCTCAAAAGGTAGTTACTTTACTGACCCAAAAAGGATGAAAGGCAAAGTTGACCAGAGCGAAATTTGAATGCAAAACATGAAGATGGACAAAACACAGCTAAGTATTATGTCTGACATGTCAACAATTCTGCCAACTCACTGCCATAATAATAAAAATCTGAAAAAAAAAATTTCCATGTAGCAATTCAAATTTTCTCATCAATACATACATATGTGTGTGTGCATATATGATGGACTCTCCCATTAAAGACGACATATGAACGTTCAGCTTTTGTTAAACAGCCTGCGCAAATGATTTGTTTATGGTGATCAAAAGTTCATGTTGCACACTATCTCACTCTCTCCATCAAATTGACCTTCCCTGAGCAGGTGAATGGTGTACCACAGATCAGGTGTCAAAGTGATCGCAGAACAATGTGAGGTGAAGTGTTTTGCCCGAGAACACAATGCATCACCTGGTCTAGGATTTGAAATCACAATTGCTAGATCATGAGTGCAACTCCCTAACCACTAAGCCATGCACCTCACTATATATATATATAGGAGTGGCTGTGTGGTAAGTAGCTTGCTAACCAACCACATGGTTCTGGGTTCAGTCCCACTGCGTGGCATCTTGGGCAAGTGTCTTCTGCTATAGCCCTGGGCCGACCAATGCCTTGTGAGTGGATTTGGTAGACGGAAACTGAAAGAAGCCTGACGTATATATGTATATATGTGTATGTGTTTGTGTGTCTGTGTTTGTCCCCCTAGCATTGCTTGACAACCGATGCTGGTGTGTTTACGTCCCCGTCACATAGCAGTTTGGCAAAAGAGACCGATAGAATAAGTACTGGGCTTACAAAGAATAAGTCCCGGGGTTGATTTGCTTGACTAAAAGCGGTGCTCCAGCATGGCCACAGTCAAATGACTGAAACATGTAAAAGAGTATATATATATATATATATATATATACTGTACAGAGGCCTGATTTACATGTATATGTGCGTGCACTTGCATATGCAATGGTATTTTGATTACTAGCTTTAAAAAACTAGTCCAGTGTCAAAAAGCTTAAAATCTTGATTCAACAAATATAGGTCAATATAATAAGTATCAGACTGAAAAATGCTTTGGGGTCTAGATGATCATAGTCTAACGATTGAAACTTGTAAAAGAAATGTATGTACTGCATTCTTCATCAGTCTCTATGATCAGCATCCTGTTGTTCAACCAACTGAACGCCAGAAATGTGTAAATTTAATACAGTTCGTAGACTGAATGAGTTTGCCACAAAGTGTCAAAGCTGAACCATCTAGTTACTTGTAAACTGCACAAGAAAAAATAAAGAGGGAAAAGGTGAAGGACTGATGTAACATGGCCTCAATGAAGTTGTGGTCAATGTTAAAAAAAACGCAAAGAGACAGAACAATTGTCACAGAGCATCTCTCTCCAGTACATGCACTCATAATGAAAACAACCAACAAATTATTTCATTCTTTACATACATTTTCGTAACACCTTAGTAGTAACAATTACTTGTTTAGTTAAGCAAAGATATTGAAAACTGCCTATAAGGAATTACTCGGACTATGACAACCTAACCAACCTACACTCACAAATGTAAAAAATGATGATAAATAATTAAATCAATTGTTACTTAATAACTCTGTGTATGTGTGTGTGTGTGTGCATGCGTGCACATGCACGCATCATGTTTCCATATAGTGAGCATCAACCAAAGTCAGTTCCATGCAGTGGGACTGAACCTGAATCCATATGGTTGGGAAGCAAACTTAATAATATACCATATATAATTTTAAAGGAACGATTTAAAAAAAAAAAATTTGGTACAAGGTTAGCGATTTTGAGGGGTCAATTACATCGACCCCCAGTACATAACTGGCACTTATTTTATAGGCCCTGAAAGGATGAAAGGGAAACTCAACCTCAGTGGAATACTTCTAATTCATTATGATCTGAGTTCAAAGCACTCTTTTTGACACTAACAATTCTTCCAGCTTGCAACATTGAGGAACTAATTTTAGTAACATTTTAAAATGCTTACTGCTGAAAAAAAAATTAGTTAACAGGAGTTTTTTCATGTTCCAGACTGTGGCTCACCCAATAAAGAAGCCACTATTTCTGAGTTCTTTCCTATTATCAGACTTAGTATGAATAACAACAACTATTAAATATCCAATTAAAAATTACATATGTTACTGAGTATAGTTGTCCTTCCATATGCCATTTCTTATTCCTTTTTAGAAGAGATATGACAAGTATATTTTATATTTCTCTCCAGAGTATCATTCACTTTTCTTTTCTTCTTTCTTTTTTTTTTTTACCAAATCCTATATTTCTAAAAACGAAAACAAATATAAAATTGAAGTTCTGAATGACTGACTTAGCAACAAGCAGGCACATACACATGCAGAGCATTACTTTCCTCCAATGAACATTCAGCTGAAAGTAATCAAATATGAATAAGTTTTATTGATTTTCAAGTTATTTTCCTTCCATTGTCAAGTTAAATTCAAATCACTGTTCTGTTGAGCATCTCTACAGTTATGGAGGTAACTGGCACTTTATATATTAGTTTTTAATTCCACAAGCTCAAATCTATTGTTGAATGGAAATAATAAAAGAAAATATTTTGTGCATGCGCATACACACAGTCTCACTGGTACATATGCACATATCTACACACACACACATGCATACATGTGCGTGTGTGTGTGGTGTGTTGAAACATTCCAATTTCAGTAATAATATCCAAAAGCAATTATCTTTAAGCAGACAGTTTTCAGCAGTTTCCATCTCTTGCATAGAAGCTACAAACTTATGTTTTCATTTTCATTGATATCTTAATAAAGTATGCATACATCTATACATGTATGAAATAAACATATCCTACTAGCCAATATTGTTGGTTAAAATAATACTACTTTTGTTCTGCTAATACATAAGGCATCTGATATTTTAACTCATAAAAGGATAAATCCTATCCTCACATACACACATGCTATATGTATATATATATATATATATATATGAAAGTAGCTGAGTATCTGCTATTACAGAAATCATTTTCTTCTTTGTCCCCACTTTTTTTTTTTTTTTTTTTCACCGCTATTAGTCCACACAATATTTTAGAAAAGAAATCTTCTGAAAAGATAATCACTGCCTGGATAATATAATACTGAAAAAAAAAAAAATTAGTATAAATCTATCTATTGAGAAAATATGAGAGATGAATATTATTTGGATAAAAATATAAATAACATTGATACCAAATGATAAAGAAAATTCTCTGAAATTACTCTCCACATGTATCAATTCTACAAAACTGTTCTTAATTCCATGATGCATTGTATAATACAGTTTACAAAGTGAAATCAAGAAAATAAGATCATCTTTGTAGCATAATTGCTATATTTTTTTGTTATCTATATAGTTGGTTTTTAGCTTGATAAGTAAGAGTTCCTTTAATGTTTCTGAATAATTTAGTAAAAAGAAAGTAATTCTAAAATATTAGCAAGCTTATTTCAATATGACAGTCTTAAATTAAGTTTCCAGATTTACGATAGGTAAATGTTAATCAATTTCTCAGACTTGACATTAGGTTTAAGTCTGGAATGAAAATGATAATACAATTTGAATTATTTTTGTTCTTAGCATCGTAAAACTAAGTGCAAGTACTATATATCTTTAATATAATACTTGCACTTACTTTTTACATGTCAATATTGCATATGGCTTTAAAATAATCAGGATATAATACTCTTGCACACTGACATGCAAATCTGTCATCAAAACTACCCTTCTATGAACACTATACATCGTATATCTCTTCAATCAGCAGTTCTTTTCTGAAGAAAGAACTACCAAAAAATTCTCTGACCAACATCCAATATATTCTGGCGAGCTCTAAGATTTGGTTCTGTCTGTAACATTCTTTTGTTTTATGGAAATATGACTTGTAGATAATGCCCTATTTAAAACTTTGCGAATTGTCAACACTTAAGAATTATCCACCTACAATATAGATACACCACACCAAATCTACACAAATTTCATGGATAGCGACCTCAAAAACATCCTCCATTTAGGTATACTAGGCTTATATGCTTTAACAGCAGTAAAAAAGAGAAAAACACAAGCATCACACATTTGAAGGAAACTTCACAGAACTTCACCCTCCTGAAATATGATCAACATGCTAATTAAGCCATCATAATTGCTCCAAATGCTAGGGCCTCACAATCACCAAGAATCTCATCTGAGGAATAAACATTTCTAACAGAGTAAATACCTGAATCTCAAAGACTAGCCTTTTTCTTGAGAGCCCCCAAAATACTCCAGCCTTTATTAATTATTGACTATGTGCAGAAAGCTCAGTTGAGACACACAACTAAGAGCTGATACCACATCTGGATGAGAGTGGCATCTATACACAAGGACAACTTCGACTGTATCCAAACTGGTTAGCATAAAGTCACTCAGACATCTTAGACATGTTGTCACCCCTCTCTCTCTCTCTCTCTTTCTTTCTCTGGCTTTTGTACCACTTCTACAATGGCCTCTGCTCCTTAGAACAAGTTGGTTTCATGCAGTCTTCACTCAGTACTTTGACTCATTTATCGTCTGTTGAGTTTAGCATCAAAACTGTACTGTGAGGATGAGTTCGTGAAGCATGCATACTGAAGGTTGCAGAAGTTGTATGCCCTGAGAAGTGACAGACTTTAGCCAACATTAAGCTGATGATAGGATTTCGGGCCTTTCTGTAGATTTGGACAGGCAACTGAAGCACAAAGTCAAGTCATTTATTACATTTTCAGTTGCAATTGATGAGAGCATGAACATTAGAAATGTTGTGCAACTGGCCATATTCATTTGTGGAGTAGACAAGATTTTGACCATCACCAAGGAGTTCCTGGAGTTGGTCCCTATGATGAACATCACAATAGCAAACGACATTTTCATCTCTCTCATTGCAGAGCTGGACATCTCTCTCATTGTTTGACCTGCTAGAAGTAGTAACTGAATTACCTTTAAATCACACTCTACCATTTATAAAGAAATTTGCTAAGACCCCATAATTTACAATAAGAAACAAACCAGTTTGGATACAGTCGAAGTTGTCCTTGTGTATAGGTGCCACATTCATCCAGATGTGGTATCAGCTCTTAGCTGTGTGTCTCAACTGAGCTTTCTATAGATAGTCAGTAGTTAATAAAGTTGTCAGAGTGGAGTGAGCCTGTGCTGTTAGTGTGACTACAGATGGCGCTTCATCAATGATTGAGAAAAAAAGCAGGTGATGTGATGCAGTTGAGAGAGAGAGAGAGAGAGAGTAAAGTCTGTTAATGGAGGATGTGATTTTTGGATATTTCACTGCATTTTGCACCAGGTGGCATTGTGTTGCAAGCTGTTCAAAAAGGATCACGTCATGGAAGTGTTTGTCTGAACTGTTAATTTCATTCGAAGTAGAGGTCTGAATCACTGTCAGTTTGACAGTCCTCTCAGTGATATAGGCATTACCTATGGCTTGCCATATCACACCTTGGTTAAGCCAAAGTGCCGTGTTGAAGTGTTTAATCTACAAGAAGAAATTGAACAGTTCATAGAGAAAAAGGGTAAACCAATGTTAGAATTTCAATCACCAGAATGGCTGCAAGATCTAGCATTTACTGTGGATATTACAGAGTACTTGAATAATCTGAACAAAATGCTGGATGGCCATAAAAAAGTTGACACAGTATTTTGAAAGCATGCACGTGTTCAAGATGAAGCTAGCTTTGTGGGAGACACAACAGTTAGATGCTGACACTGCTCCTTTTCTTTGTCTAAAAGATGTGGTTGCGACTGCAGATAATGTTGACATGGATAGGTACAAAGACAATATCACAGGATTTGTGTCTGGGACACAAACTACATAAAATAATGTATGGAATGGTCACAGTTGGAGTACGATTGATCATAACTCTACACAATCAGTTGACCAGTAGGTAAATAAAACAAAGACTAACTATATAAATATTCATGTGCAATACAATATTTATATTATTCTTGGCATAAAATATTTAACTCTTCGACATAAACTATTTTAGTTTTAGGTAGCAATTAAAGGTATTGAGTATGAAGCTCAATTGTTATTTGACAACATCCCTTTTAAAATGTTAACTGAATGTGATGGCTATATATATCTTCCTTGGTGGAATTAAAAGTGAAAAGTCAGTAAGATATTTCATACATTTGTCATAAGAGCAGTCAATACAATGAAGATATTTTTTCCATCCATCACTTTTTATTAAGTAACAGGTTTGTTCTTACTCTGAAACCAATGAAAATCCTCCTGTTTATGATATCAAGAAAGTTAGCTTTCTCAGAATCATAAATAGGATTATTTCCATTGGTTTTAAGAGTAAGAACTATTCTGTTATTGAACCCAAAGTATGTACATTATCGCTGACTACACTCATACTATATTATACTTTACTTGGTTCAAACTTCATCAATATAACAACAACAAAATCAAAGGCGGTTAATGAGAAACTGTACATGTAAACCACTCTAATTAAATTCTATCACAGATATCATAATTAAAACAAGATAAATTCCAACCAAATATGATTATACTTACAAGTAATTACTAGTATAATTAATTCAATCATATCTGAACAACCAACATGTATGCATCTTCTAAAGTGTTACATAGACGAAATTACAGAGAAGTGCTAATGCAGTAATTTTACAAATTATGATGTAATAGTGTAAGATATTTAAAAGAAAATGTAATGAATTCCAAAGATAAGTGATGCTACTTATGAAGTAGTTGTTTGACCTGCTAGAATTAGTAACTGAATTACCTTTAAATCACACTCTACCATTTATAAAGAAATTTGCTAAGACCCCATAATTTACAATAAGAAAAAAGCCAGAATTGAAAAGTGTTCAGAACTATGTGACATAAAAATATGTCCTTTCATCCATTCTTATCTAACAACTTACATCTACACAAACATTTCTCAATCTACAAAAGATAACCACAGACGCTTACACAGATAACATCACAGTCTTTGATCCCACCTTTCATCTGATACAGCTTCACAACTACTTCCATCTTAGTACCAACAATACCACAAAAGAAAGTCAAATAAAAAGAGCTATCATACAAAGCAACAAAACAAAAATGCACAACAAATCCAAGAGAAAAATAAAACGAATTACATTCGCACAAATTACATTCTGTAACATTTACAACATCAAAGACATATGAACATAAGCAAAATTATACTTAACCACATGTAGTACATTCATAGTTAGCCAACACACAAACACCAATAGGTATGGATACTATCTATTGCACATGAGCACTCAAGCTCTACAAACAAACAAAGAAAACAAAAGAGTGTTCACTGCATCATCACATGCAGCCCACAGACTACATATGCAAGGCAATAAATATTGAAATTACCACTTGGATATGGTAGATATAGTTTATTACCATGGCAAAGCCCAACCCTCACAGTCCATCTCATTTTATGTACAATCACACCAACATCCATACACATGTACTTTACTCTCCAGAATACTACTTCATCATCTTTAAAAACAATATACACTCATACAAATAAATACAAAATTAATCACACGTATGCAGAAAAATAGCAGAAGAATCAACATCATTACTCCTCAAACTTTAAACTGGAATGTAAATTAGCAATAACGAATGCAGAGGAACACCACTTGTACTGAGTATGATCATGCCTGTCATTGTTCTGGTAACTACGAAAAAACAAACCAGACAGTTTTGGGGGAAATCACATCTGGTCTGCTACACAGCACATCATACAATAAACCAATGCAATGTATGGTCATCAACTAGGAGGGACAGCATATTTAGAACAATGGATTTGTTGATTGCAACTTGTCATTTAACTTAAAATCTTCTCTAGTAGGATCTCAATGATGGCTGCCTCGGGCTAAACATCAACAATACCATTATCAAATGTATTGAAAAAACTAATCAAGTCAATGATCTTTTTTTTTACAAAGGATTGAAGCATTATACTTAAAAGGGAGTAATGATAATTTATATCTTCTTTAGAAGTATTAAAAACAGACTTTAGGCATTTGCATTTGAAAACTAAAACTGGGTGACAAGTTTATTTTACAGAAAATGCTACCGTAGACAGACAGATACGTAAAAGAACGCCGACGTGATGGGAAGGTAAGAAACAGAGTGAGTGAAAAAGAGAGCAAATAGCGAGAGTGACAGATACTTTAAATAACGGTAGTGGAACTGTCAAAGTTATAGATGAAGAGGAGTGAGAGGGTACTGGAGGAAATAGCGTGAGTGAGGAAGATCACCCCTAGCAACCACACCTTTTAAGATAGGGATTTCTAAGGTAACCCACAAGCTTCGTTACCTCATTCTACATGTCCCTGTAAATTTTGGAGCGAATCGGACGGGATGTAGTGGCATTGAAAGTGATCCAAGCGGTAAAAACGCATTTCAGTTTTATATATAGAGAATATATATATATATATTGGGTCATCCCATAAATAATGCATTTTTTTTTCAATTGCATGAACTAAAAGTTAGAGTAGGATGGGATAAACTACCTGAATCAACTTGCTATAAAGGTAAGTAGTAACTTTATCTTGTCCTTATTCTCAGTGCAAGTTTTGAAGAGTGCAGTTCGATTTTAGCAGTAATTGCTTCAAAGTGGAAGTGACAAAAGTGCATTTTCAGCAGATTCTGCTTTAAGAGTTCAATAAAGGCAACAACACAATGGAAAGTGGGGGGAATATTAATGCAGTGTATGGGGATCGGACAATAAGTGTAAGCGAGTGTCAACGGTGGTTTCAGAAATTCCAAGCTGGAAACTACAGCCTAGAAGACGAACCTTGTCCTGGAAAGTCTGCAGAATTTGACAAGGACATCCTGCAAGCCCTGGTGGAATAAATTCCCATTGTAACAGTTGAGGAACTAGCAGAGTAGCTCGGATTTGGTCATTTAACCATTCATCGATACCTGGCATGCCATCGAAAATGCCAGCAAATTGAGTCAGTGGGTTCCTCGCAAACTTTCCGAGTCTAATCACATGCAGGGAGTGAAGGTGTGTTCTTCTTTGCTGTCACGTCTCATGAATGAACCTTTTTTGGACTGAATAATGACTGGTGAAGCAAAATGGGTTCTCTATAAGCACCAAAGACAGTGGGTAGAGAAAGGAGAAATACTGGCGCCCCAGGCTAAAGAAGGTCTTCACCGATGTAAGGTGTTGTTATTTGTTTGGTGGGATATGAAAGGTTTACTCCACTTTGAACTCTTAAACCCACAACAAACGCTAACAAAGAAGATCTACTGTGAACAGCTTCAGTGGCTTAAGTCAGCTAGAAGATAAACAACCATCTTTGGTTTCAAGGTGGAAGGTGATGTTCTATCAGCATAATGCTCAGCCATATACTGTGAGGATGACATTTGAAAGGCTGAAGCAATTTGACTGGGAAATGATGTTCCACCCACCATATGCGCCGGACATTGCCCCATCTGATTATCATTTATTCTGCAGTCTTCAAAATCATTTGGACAGAAAAAATGGGAATTCTTTAGATGAGGTTGGAACAGTACTGGGGGAATATTTTTATCACAGACTAGTGAATTTTGGAATTGGAGCCTTGAAAGTCTACCAGAGAGATGGGAGAGCATTGTAGAAAATGAAGGAGAGTATATTTTAGATTAAAAAAGAACTTTGTTTATCTTAATTTTGGAAAGTAAAAAATGTATAAAGAAACGCATTATTTATGGGATGACACAATATATTAGCGATTTTTGTTCTTTCTTTTCCACATAGTTCTAAACAGATTTTTCACATCACCAATTCAAAAAAATCTAGTGCATGTATATGAAATGTTGAATGTACAATAAACTACTCTTGTCTGAACCACCCTTGAGGAAAAAAAAAGCTTTGCTAAAAGTTTCATGCTGGTTGTAATATTTTAATGGTTCAAGTAATGTAAAACAATATTATAACAGCCAAAGAATGGCATCAAAAGATAAAACAGACATTTCAGTAAGATTTCAAATGAAGAATAAATATTTCTAAAGCAAAGAAATAAGTATGTACAATAAATGAATCTATGTAAAAAACAAAAACTTGTAAAGATGTTAACAAAGATGTGTCAGATAATAACTTTTGTTTTAGAAACATAATAGAAGCAGCCAAGAAAAAAAATCAATGAATAGTTTGGAGGACAAAGTAGAAGTGCGAAATAACTCATCATTATTATCTTTCAAATGGTTAATGTTTTTATGCACGTTTATCTATAGGTCACCCAGGTCTGATAAATGATGTCTTTCTAGTTTGTATTGACCACAATCATTTTTAGTGTTAGTATCACCAATTTCATATTAAAGTAAATACATCTTTAAAATATAACATCTAATTTTAAACACTTTTACCATCAACATTTCTTGACATACCTTTCTTTCTTATGTTCAAAATAATCTGAATTCACTGGGTTGCTTTATTTCTATTAAAATATTGTCACTATTTCTTGAAAAAATGTTCCTTCTTATTCTTATTTCAATGCCCAAAATGTAAATGAAAACTTCTTACATGCCAATATTCATTAATGGAAGATAGGGTATGAGTCATGTAGTGTGAAGAAGAAAATAAACATTATTTTTGGCCTATAATGTGCATTTCAATATCTTGTTAAATCAGATAAGTAGCAAAAGCTCACAATAATACAAAGTTAAAAGAACAAACTAAGTTTTCACAAAGTACAATAGGGTTCCCAGATGTACTGAAAGTGAGGAAACTCAAAGTGCATCAAAGCATTGATAAAATTAGGAACATAACCCAATCACTAAGTATCATGAACATTTGTAATAATTGATTTAAGGTAATAGATTTCTCTTATCTAGATGACCTTAAAATTGCTGAAGATAGAGCTGAAGATAGCATGATATCTAAAAAGTATAGCAACTGGAAGAACTTCTATATGACTACTAATATTGAAATGCATGGTACATATGAAAGAATATGGTATTGTTGCTGATGAAACCAGTTTGTTGACATCTGAAAACTGCATAAATGACATGAAAGACAGGCGACTGGGTCACTGTAGAAATGATGTTATAATAACTGATAGAATCATCATCATCATCATTGTTCGACTGTGGTTGAGACAATGGAATTTACTATGTTACGCCAGACTTCACAGTCCATCATAGCATTACAGAGGTCCTGTTGCTGGATGCCTGTATCCCTGGAGATTACATCAGGGTAGGAGACTGTGCGCCCTCTGGTATCGCAAGCAGATGGCTTCCAGAGGAGAAGAGTAGAAATTACCTCGTTAGAATAACAGGTGCAATATTTTCAGTTTGTCTTTTTACAAACATCTAAAAATGAGAGCTAATTTATTTTGAAACACTCTAATCTTATCAGGTTTACATTTTGAGGTTTATTAGTTAAACAGACACCTAGTTGATATTTGGTGATGGAGTGCTTTGAAAGGTTTGCTATATTTGATAATATATTCTAACTTAAACAGTATGTTTACATTTGTACATGTAAAATGGAAGCCAAGACCAGTAAAATCAAATCATAGACAGCTCTTCAAACACAACAAACATATCTGCACAAGCATGCACACATACATACTATGTGTACACAAATACAATGCACAGGAAGATAACTGAAACATTTGAAACGTATCTCCATTATATAATAAAATATATTGGTTTACATGGTTCACTTAGAAATTACACAGTTACTGGTCAAAATTACAGTAATTATGGCATATAAAATAGTTTAGTATAATGAGGTGTATAATGATTGTTGAGTTTTTATATGAAGTTATTTTTGCCGGTTAGGAACAATCAGTTCTGCTTGAACAAATCAATGAAACAATATATGTTAAATGATCTAAAGATCCATCGCTCCAGATATGCATGGTAGAGTTTGATATTAGATCAGATTAAATGTTTCATCATATCATCTATCAGATTTAAATCACTGGTATGATAACAGAACAATATTCAAGAAATATGCTTCTATGTCAGTTAACCACCACACATATACACAAGCAATGAAGGTATATGCATAAAAAAGTTTACTATTTTTCATTTTTCTCTACAGAGAAATTTTGAAAGTTTTTCAATTTCTAAGTTACTGCTTGATATCAATTATCACAAAAATTTTGAAACTAAAAATTAAGAAAAATTCAGATAGCAAGAGTATTTTTCAAATCATTTGGAATAAGACGTAGACACATATATAACTGATTTAAATCGTAAAACCTAGAAACAATGAATGCCAAGCAGCTTGATATTTACTAATGTTTTGTGAAGGCAAAACCAATTACAGAATGTGGAAATGTGGTAAAGAGATGATCCTTTATTTTATCTGATAACAAACATTAGAGTAATTATCTCAGGAATCAACAAAAAAAAAAAGAGAGATAATAATACTGATATTAAACTTTTTATTTTTCTTTTGCTTTGAAAAGATTCACAGATAGTAAATGATAATGGCAGCTTCAAAATTGACACCTGCAATTGAAATCTAAAAGCAATATAACAAGGTATAACTGATGTTGATAATTTTGTAATATCCTACACTGCACACTGACGGGTCATCTCATAAAACTGCACTAGATGATATCGGGGAGATAAAAAGAAAAAAACGAATTATTTTTATGAACACCACATTGAAAAAGAATTGGATAAAACTATCCACTCTGACCCAGTAAAGATGGATTATAGAGAGAAAAATATAAAGAACAATACTTTCCTTTATATAGCCATTGGTGTAAGTATATAGAGAAGTCAATGTATTACAGAGGGTGTTACAAAAACAAGGAGAGAAGGGGTAGATAAAGGGACATTAAATAATATATATACAGGTATATTAATATTTTTTTATTACATACACACACACATGCATGCAGATTCACAGACATAACTGATATAGTACATAGTAAAATGAAATAGAATTTAAATAATAATAATTCTGTCACTCTAAGCAAAAAAAAAACCTCAAATAGATCTTAAGCCACACATAAAACAGCTAGGATTTCTGTTATGTAACACTAATCTTACAGCTATTACTTTCCCACGTACACGCAAAGTGGAGTACAGCTTCAGGATATACATTCTTTAGAGGTCATCAGGATCTGAATATCTGGCAAGCTCCATCTGAACATATGTTATTCAGTATCACTTTTGTGTTTACTACCTGCCAGTATAGTGCAACAAAGGTGATATTTGTTAAGGGTACTGTTATAAGCAGTGAACTTGGCACAAGGACCAAACTGCTACCAAAGAAGCTGAAGGATATTGGAATTGAGATTCACATTGTCAAACTGCTGAAACGTACAATCCTGTATTCCACAAGAACCCTAACAAAAGTTCCTTTAAATTTGTGTATATTTGTTGTCGCCAAACCTTAAGACAATGTGCTTGGTAACTGATATAGCAAGTGATAATAATGATAATCATTTCTACTACAGGTGTAAATATTGGGGGGAGTGGATGATGGATTTTATCGAAAAACTGAGCTGGTATAGAAATTAGCAAAATGCGGAACCTGCAGACTAAAACAATACTTGTGGGTGGAATAGTTTGACAGGAGCCAGGCAGAAGCTTGCACCAGACTTCTGTGTCTATTTTGGCAGGATTTTTACAATTGGTTACCCTTCCTAACATCAACCACCCAGCAGAGTGGACTGAATGCTTTTTATGTGGTACAAGCACAGGCGAGGTCAGTTTTGGCAAGATTTTTACAACTGGATGTCCTTTACAGTGTGAATTGGATGCTTTTTAAGTGGCACCTGCACTGACAGGGTCACCAACTAACTTTCAAGACAAAAATCTTTTGAGCAGGGAGGGGGCATTAAAGTACATGATCTTGTGTCAGCTGATGAAAGGCTATAGTGAGAAAGAAAGAAGTATCTTGAGAGAAAGAGAGAGAGAGAGAGAGAGAGATCAGGAATGAGGACAGAAACATGTACTTCCATAAAGGAGATACATAGTTACCCAACCTCGAGGAAGTGCAGGAGAAGGAGAGAGAGAGCGGGAGACAGCAGGATAGAGATGGTAGCAAAGTGCTGGGCATACTCACAAGGGACAAGGATCGGAATATAAACAGAATGGCTGAGTACAGGAAGAGAGAGATATAGATGATTGTAAGTGCCAGGGTATACTCTTGAGGTTCGAAAGTCATAATATAAGTGGCAGGACATTGCCAAAGAAGCGTGATTTGAGAGTGGGGAGAGGAACGCAGTGAGTGGTGAAAACCGGGGTATATAAAGGCGGGGGGGGGGGGGGGCTACCAGATAGCAAAGGTACAGAGAAACAGGGTTGTGAGGACAGGATTGGGGAGTGAGAGGTAAGCATAGTGCATGAAGGAGGAAATGAGAGGAAGCGATGTAGTTCGGTTTGTTGGTGTAGGGTGTGTGAAAAGTTTTCTTTGTTATGTGTGGGTGGAACAACAAACTGGCTGGGAGCTAGGAGATAGCAATGATACAGTGAAATAGGATCAAGAGGAGAGGATTGGGGAGTTGGAGGTAAGCATAGTGCATGAAAGAGGAAATGTGAGGAAGAGAAGGGATGTAAAGATGTAGTTTGGTTTGTTGGGGTAGGGTGTGTGAAAAGTTTCCTTGTTACATGTGGATGGAACACAGTCTTCTAGAGTTCATTTTAGCTGATGTGGGCGGGTCTTCTCAAGGACCACATATCACGAGACATCTCAGTCCATTGTCATTTCCTCCATGAAACCCAACATCCTGAGATCGGCTCTAACCACTTCATCTCATATCTTCCATGGGTATCATTCACTTTTAGTGATTGGCCCTTTTTTATGCAGCTGTCCTCATTCATACACATCATGTGTCCAAACCAAAATAATCTTCTCTCTTGCATGTTATATTTGATTCCTCAACTTTTCTCTCAATACATTTGCACTTTGTCATACATGCACATCCAACAGAGTCTATGCATATCATATGTCTAAAATGCAAACATTGTACCTACCATGAGATAAAGGGGTAGGCTTCCCAAAATTTAAGAAGCCTCTTTGCAAATAAACCAGAAAGAAACATCTTTTTTATGAAGTAAAATTGTGACAAAATCCAAAAATACCGAGAGAGAAATATGAAACACATTTATCAAATAGTAAAAGTAAATAACGATAACATAAAATACAAAAAATATTACCATGATGCACACATATTGCAGAGTACTGTCAATACAATAGAAAGTACGAAACTGAAACAAATCACTTCACACACCCTAGAGGCACTGAGCTGTGCTCAGTAGTGTAGTGAAAGCACAGAAGAAAACAAACTACTGATGATGATGATGGTGATGATGATAGTGATGGTGGCATCTGTGACAATGACGATGATGATGATACAGGCCTGAAGCAAACCATGGAGAGGCAGCAAAAAATTCCAGTTCTAATATAGCTTGATAACATCAAGAAAATGAAAAGTGAAGATAAGAAGAGCTTCTTCTCCATTCATGACACATTATAATATAGGTGAAAGATCTATTGCAAAACAAAGTAAAAAATATTCTGGTAGACAATAACTCCAAGGAACCACATGTTGATATTGAATGTAAAATGAACTTTTGACAAACTTGTCAAAAAATATGTAAGAAATAAGTCGTAATCAATTATTGCAAAGCAAAAAAATGTAAGAGTTATATAAGGATATTTGAAATACTATAGACCAGACTGACAAAAATATATAGCCAAAACTTAAAATAAAGAAATACAAATAGCTCCATTGGGATAGATTTCCAACGATACAACTTCAGTCAAAAATATTGCAGATTATTGTGCAGATGTAAGGATAATTCTATACATGAAACGAGCAAGAAAAAACAATAAGTGACTCAAAAATACTGAAGCAGATAATTATGGAAATGATAATTGGTACTGCTGAGCTGGATTAATATTTTGTTGTAGAAGTGAGAGGTTAAGAATACTGATGTCTGCATAATTAACACTGAAGAATGTTATAGTAGGTCTGATTAAATTATCACAGTCCTTACTACAAAATACATCCACACTTATAATACAATGGATCAAGGCACTATAATAACACCATCTAAAAATCTCATCACTCTCAATTTATAAAGGACGAAACAAAATCTATATTACATGCACACCAAAAATGGTAGCAACGTGAATGACCTCATTCAGGCCCCAAATCAACACAAGGATGCATATAACTAAAGAGCAACTATCACGCTTTAGTCAGCCTGACCTGCTAACCAATTCCACCTCATGGGGCCACTACAAAATAACATACAAGACATACAAGAAGATGTTGGATAGTGTAATAAAAGAACCACTCAAAATATATAAAATTAATTACACTAAAATAAAGCCGCCCTACATGTTGAAAGTACATTGTTATCTTCTAAATGGTGGCATCTTGAAAAAGTGTCTTCTGCTATAGCCTCGGGCTGACCAATGCCTTGTGAGTGGATTTGGTAGACAGAAACTGAAAGAAGCCTGTCATATATATGTATATAAATATATATATATATATGTATGTGTGTATGTTTGTGTGTCTGTGTTTGTCCCCCTAGCAATGCTTGACAACCGATGCTGGTGTGTTTACGTCCCCGTCACTTAGTGGTTCAGCAAAAAGAGACCGATAGAATAAGTACTGGGCTTACAAAGAATAAGTCCCGGGGTCGATTTGCTCGACTAAAGGCGGTGCTCCAGCATGGCCGCAGTCAAATGACTGAAACAAGTAAAGAAAGAAATATATAGCAAACAACATATGACCCCTGCATGTTTGGTTATGTGTGGACACTTTTGCTAAACTATCAAAACTTGATCAACCTTTAACAAAATCATATCATAAGCACCTTTCCTTCATATGCCTTGAGTATTTCAGAAGTGAATCTAAGTCACAATTACCAATGTTGACTCTCTCTTTTACTCTTTTACTTGTTTCAGTCATTTGACTGCGGCCATGCTGGAGCACCGCCTTTAATCGAGCAACTCGACCCCGGGACTTATTCTTTTGTAAGCCCAGTACTTATTCTATCGGTCTCTTTTGCCGAACCGCTAAGTAACGGGGACATAAACACACCAGCATCGGTTGTCATGCAATGCTAGGGGGACAAACACAGACACACAAACACACACACGCATATATAAACATATATACAACGGGCTTCTTTCAGTTTCTGTCTACCAAATCCACTCACAAGGCTTTGGTCGGCCCGAGACTATAGTAGAAGACACTTGCCCAAGGTGCCACGCAGTGGGACTGAACCCGAGACCACACAGCCACTCCTGACTGAAGTAAGATTTCAACATATAGTCAGTATTCAAGTAATTGTTTCTTCAAAAGACATTTATCATTGAAAAACATGCTTTAATATACAATTGAACCTTAGTTGTGGATTTCGTTAGCAAAAACCCTTGCTGCTACTATATGGCAGGACTTGCCCTTATAACAACAAGGATAACAATGATAAAAATATCTAGAGCAGAGTTTTTTTTCATGATACATGCATTGCTCATCAGCTGATTGGACAGACACAAAGTTTGATAGAGCTGCAAACAATAAATCTCTTTTAACAGAAAAATGAATTATGCAATGACTCTCTCCAATCTGTATTCCATATTTCACTAGTGTATTAGTACAGTTTATAATTGGTATGTTGCCTGATTATAATAGCAAGAGACAGGTGAATAAATTACATGCAGTGATGCAAGACTTGTGCAGTTAATTGTACACACTCTCTTCATAGTAAAGAAGGATTTTTACAGAAAAAATGTTTCAACTCTCAGAAAAAGGAAAGCAAAGACAAAATAAATGCATATTTGTCATAAAAATATATCCACAATATTCATTCTCCAAACAAGTACACCTCTGAAATCAAAATTTCTTTTGTTGCGCTTTTTTTGTAAAGAACTATTAATAACACACAAAATCTCCCAATCAAATAATTTTGCTGTGAATTTCTTAGATATGATTTTTGTATTCATGCCTAAAATATAGTATTACCTGCATTAAGATATCGAATCGGATTTTCACTTCATATATTCGAAGGTTTCAATGAGAGAGAAAACTAATTCAACAAGCAACTTTATTTCACCAAGGGAATTTTGTAAAAATATCACAATCTATAACCATGGTAGAAAGTAACGAGGAAGATGCAAAGGGAAACACAGGCAATTTTATCTACTATTTGATGCCAACCATTTCAATATTGTCGCTATGATACATACTTTCTGTTTTAAAGTGACTGAAATTAAAACTTTCTATCAAATTTTCATGCTATGTTCCAAATGCCAAATTATAGGTATTTCAGTATATATGACAAGGCTTCTCTTTTGTGATATTAAATAGATATAATTATGAAATATTTTAAAACATCAATACTCAAATGTGTCCACTATTTTATATGTATTTCCTATGCGCTTCGTTTGAAAATTTCTTTACACA
Source organism: Octopus sinensis (assembly GCF_006345805.1). Classification (NCBI taxonomy): domain Eukaryota; kingdom Metazoa; phylum Mollusca; class Cephalopoda; order Octopoda; family Octopodidae; genus Octopus; species Octopus sinensis. Next base: position 61,814 of record NW_021836136.1, read on the forward strand.
TTTTGTACTTTCCTGTAGTCATAAAAATATGTTTTGAACATTAACAGACACAGTATAAATTTCATGAGATGACTTCAAAATATATTTTTAACATCTGATTTTGATATAATTTGAAATATTTCTAGTCCACAATCAGTTGGCAAGTTGTTACTGATGGCGGTATCATATGTTGTATTGCTTCCCTCTACACACTAGGAAGACACATGCATAAGTTGGACACTGGTGCTTCAATATTTGTTCTTATACATTTTAGTAAGCATGGTGAAGCTTCTGTTTTGTAATGCAAGATAATATTTTTTGTCTTCTCCTTTGACACCTTTCAAAAATCCCTGTATTTTCGTGTTAGTATGAGAGATAGTTTTCAACATTAAAATATGTTGTGCACACACGTATATACATGCTCTCTCATTTGATAAAGTAAAAGTGAGATGATAGTTTTCCCCCAAAACAAAATTCCCATAATCTATTTTTCAAAGTTTGAAAGACTATTTTAAGTGAAACCTTCAAGCCACTGTCACTATTCACTTTTAAAGTTAAATCTATAACCATGGTATTAATTTGCTCTTACTCAGTTGATGTTTAACGCTGTCACTATGTACTCTCTGGTTCACTTCTCCTTTGCGGCATCTTGGGAAAGCCTTTACAACATTGGTCTTGGGCCATATGCGTGTGTGACTATTTATGCACATATATGTGCATGCATGCAAGTGCACACACATACACATATTCATATGATGTATGTGTGTGTACATATGCGCATGTGTATTTGTATTTCCCGGCTTTTATACCCGTCATTACGTTAACAACATTTAACTGACCAATATCTGTGTTAGTCAAATAACTCAGGGTTACAACAGAAATAGAATTCTCAAGCTAGATCTCAAAAATTAAGTATTGGAGTTTATATGTTTAACTACAACCTTTCAGGGCAGTGGCCCAGTATGGACACAGCCCAGTAAGTGAAACAAGCAAAAGAATGCATGCACAGATAAACACATTGTGGATATTTGTACACACACACACACACACACACACACACACAGTGCTACATAAACATTCAGAGAGAGACAGAGAAAAAGATCAAAGACAGAAAGAATGATTGAAAGTGAGATAAGAGGTCATATATATATACTAACATTTTTTTAATTAAATCTTTAAGTTTTCTTATTCAATTAATATTATCAGCTTGTTTCATTTAGATCTATAAATTGATAGCAATTTTTTTTGTACCATAACTTAAGTCAGCAGTTGAAATCTTTCAATCTACCTTTCTCCCTATCCCACACTTCCATTACCCTCGATGTATGGACATGTGAGAGAAAATGGGGAGGAAGAGACACAAGGATACATACAAATATAGACACACACACACACACACACACACACACACACACACATTCATGAAAAATAAATTCTCCTGACATATAGTAAATGACTATGAAGTATAGGAGAATTAAGAATAATCTAGTAGCTGTAAAAGTTGAAATGTATTGAGAGAAAGCAATCAATTGACCCATCCTGTCAGCAATCAATATTTTTTATCAATTAATAGCTTGAAATATTATGCATACATAAAAAGTGTAATTCCTTGACTGCTATCAAACAATATGCTAATGAAATACGTCTTTGAAAGATTCCTTTTGAAATGTGTCTATACATTAATGTTGCTAGGTTTTAAGCAAAAGCCATGCTATTTTATATTTCTCTACCTTTATTATTTTGCATTATTTGTAAAACTATTAAGGTGTCGCCAAGTGCGGTAAGTGTTGTATGTCATATTATAAAATTGTGCATTTAATCACTGAATTTAACACAAAAACCATTCAAAGTAAGGCTGAGTTAAGGATACAATCTTAGGTAAACATTCCTATCTCTGAAGACAAGGTTGTAATTCAGAGATAGATCTGTGTATTTCTGAAACTCTAATCTCTGATTTTACATACAAAATTTCTGTTTTGTTAGATATGACAGTTAAATATGTACAGGAAGAAAATTTAAGCAGTTTTTGAAAGAATGCTGTCTGAAATAGTTCACCTCAATCACCATGTTATGCAGTTACTATACTAATTAGTTAGATAAAGAGTTACTGCTTTTTGTAGTTTACATCCTACTGCAGTTAACACAGCTTTTCATCTACAATTTTTTTTTTATTACTCTGATATGGGGAAGCAGACCCCACAGAACTTTAAAATCTACCAAAACTGATAGACAGTGATGACTGAGTATTGAACAGTGACTTCTGGCCGGAAGAAAAAATGCAAGTAAAGGAGTTTCAAAGTGCACACAAAAAAGATAGATAGATGAATTATGAGAAAGAGGGAAACGATGCTTGAATGAAGCTAGATTCATAACACAAGAACATTTAGTTAGAAGTATATTTGGCATATTTGTAGGTAGATAATGTATGTTCCAGCATAAAAACAAAGAAAAATAGGATTGACAGAGGGTTAACAATTTAAGGCAGTGGGTAAAATCTTATCTATCAGCAACTTTTAATTGTGAGCTTTCAGTGCTCTCATGTCAGGCATAGATTTTAGCAACTGATTAAATGTGAAGTATTTTCAGAACTTGCAAATACCATATTAAAATATACTAATTTGCAATATGATAGCACAGCTAAGAAAGATAAGAATGAAGATGCCAAGCAGGGCAACAAATACTACAAAGAAGAAGAAAAAAACAATTAAAGAGATATATCCTTCTTTTTTAGCATGTAACTCATTCCCAAATATCTATTTCAAGAATAACAATATTAAATATTTGGTGACCAAAGAATGCAATGCTAAAATTTGTGACATGGGACATGTAAATATTCAAGTACTTTTAAAAGTGTAAATAATTTTGCATTTTTAGACATATCAATAAGATATCAAGAAAGAATTTCAAATTATTTATTCTACTATTCATCTTCCTTTGCTGACTCAGATTTCCTAATCATAATTGTTCTTCAGATGAGAATTAAAATAGCAAACATTTCCAATGTGAGCATGTATTAATTCGATGAGCCATAGTTTATCCATATTCCATTTTTGTTTGCCAGTGTTGAATGTAGCAGGTAATTGTATTGATTTGTGAAGAAAATGATTCATTAACAATACTATGGTTTCTACTTTTTTCTATTCAAAGTGATTATAATTCTGTCATTACAGAAGTGAAGATGCTATAAATTTAGCAAACATCAAATAAATCAGCATCTATTTGTATCTCCTTGTAGAATTTGTTTTATAAATTATTTTCTTTTATACCTAACTGCTAATTTTTTTAGTATTTGTATTTATTTTATTTATTTATGTTCTGAAAGATTTCAATTAGAAAGAGATAGATTACCACTACACATTGTCAATTTTATTTGAAAGAATGAAAACGATATTTGATAAGCTTACAATTATAGAAAGTTTAGAATTACCCCAGACAAAGTAAACAATAGACAGGTAGTGTAGATTCTTGTCTCAGTTTTTTAGTTTTAAGAATCTATAGATTCATATTATTTTAACTTGTGTTTTTCAGATGTAGGATGATATTTATTTTCCATCAGTTCAGTGTTATTTAATATCTTAGCATGCATAATTCCACAAGTGTTTATCAGTAAATCAACCTACTAACAAGGTATGATAGTCATTATTAGTTTTCATTTAGAATGCATTTTATCATGCTGGCCTGAACAAAATAATAGCCTTAAGCATACAAAACTTGTAACAATCCATTATCATTTTCTCCATAAGACTCACCACTTCATCCTATGCCTTTCTCAGGTCTTCTTTACATTGGTTATTTTCAGCTGTTAATATTTTGCACCTTTTCACACAGCATTCACTGTCCATTTGTCTCACCGAGCAGTTAATTTTCCTGCATACATTAGCTGAAAACTATAATTTCTAATCACTCTCTTAAATCACATATGCTCTCTGAGTTTCATTAGGTTAACACTGCACATCAAACAATTCATATTTGACTCATTTCCCTCTAGTCTCTGCCAATGAACTGAAATCAATGGTCATGTCTCACTATTATGCATCATCAAGCCTATTATACATGTGTCAGAGAATCTGTCTTTCTGAGAGAAAGAGAAACATTTTGTTGTTGTTGTTGTTGTTTAGCCCCAGTTCTACAATGATTTAGCAGATTTTTCATCAAAAGCATTCTAGCCATGATCAATCCAAATTTATTGTATATCCATAATACATTGATCAATTTATTCTTTATTATAGTTGGGTGCAATTTGCAAAAGACCAGACTGTTATTTCTAGCATAATGAGCAATCTTGTAGAAACTGATTTGTGTCACCAAAATTCTATATCTTAACACACCTAACTTCACCTCAGGGTCTTTCGCTCTTTTTTCCATTGAGTAATACTATTTCACTTCTATTATTTTACCCAGTGTATTGTGACTATCACATGTTTTGTGATGCCCATCTCTATCTGTATGTCCATACTCACTATCTAAACAGTGTGTCCAATGTATTTGGTGTATTTTTATGATTTTGCAGACAGCTAAAACACATCTATAAAAAGGAGATGATTAAGGTCCTGTCCCATTTTTTTCCCCAGATAATAACCTACCCGTCTTCTGAAGCACCATGTTCAGATACATCAGAGCAATAAGAGCAAGAGACAAAATGAGTCACCTTGAAAGATGCCAAGCTCTTGACCACTAGGTTTTCAGTTTTTTTGCAGATCCTCAGAACTATTTTGTCAACGGTCAGGTGATCTTTTGAACCCTGTAAATGTTTTCTGCTTGACAGAGAGTAAGTCATTTGCTTCCATGTTCAGCAATTATTTCTGTTAGAACTTTTCACATCAAACTAAGGCATGTAATAGAATGGTAATTAATGACAATAGAACCCTTGGATACATCTTTCATAAGGATCATTTGTCCTCCAATTATCCAGGTCGATACCACACAATCAAAAGTGCTGTAATCCAGAGGAAAAGCCAGTCTCCTTTGTATACACATGAATCCTTTCTCCAAAGAAGCCATGGATTCCACCCAACCCTAGCAATTTCCAGTTTGGTAGCACCTTGACCAGAATTTCCACCTTCTCAAGTATTATTCTGACTGGATTTTGTTCATCAACAGCCCTGGTTATTTGTTCCTTTTTCACTGATGCCAACCAGTTTGTATCCTTGTAATGTTCTACTGACTGATACCACAGGTCTGACGAAATGTATGTTCCTTTTTTGCAGGTGAGAAGCACATGATTTTTTATCTTACCACTGAAACATCTATAAAATTGGAGTTGGGTTGAATAAAAGAGCTTATTTTATACATACTGAGCAATTCGTTTCAAGTACATCCTGACTTTCACAACTTTATTGGAGATCAGCAGCTTAATTTGGTCCATCGCAATTTGAAAAAATTTCTTTCGGGCTATCACTTTTTAAGCAGTCTTTGCTTGTATTCCATCTGTACATACTATATAACACTATCTACCTTCATGGTTTCACCATAGAGTTTTTTCTATATCACAAATCATAGGGTGACATAATCTTGTTGATTTAGCACACACTATCAATTCAGTCATTCTGTTGAATATTTCCTGTGCATAATCCTCTAGATCAGAGGGTAACTCTGCTTGGGGTACTATATCTCTCTGAGTATATCCCTATTGTACATGCATCACTATTCTGGCTACCATTGTTTTCACCTATCTCACTCAGTACATCCTTTTTTGTGCTCTCATGCTCAGCAACAACTATTTCAGTACTACTTTCTTCCAAAAGCTCATAAAAAGAAAATCCAGATCTTGCAAGTCTTCCCACAACATTGCATGCATTATTTCTTCAATTTCCATGATAGAAAACCATTTCTTTTCCTGTGTAACTTGGATTTGATCACATTAATCTCAAACATTCCTTTTACATTCCAAATTTGGTGGACCTTTATTCTGATACCATGGTTACAAAGCACTTAAGTACTTTATCTTCGCAGAAATGTATTTTATTCTAAGGACCTTAAACTTAATGCATTAAGAATAGTCAAATGTGCTGACAAAATTGAATTTGAAGATTACATATTGCTAGGTACCAATTGTCTTAGAGAAACCACTTTTAAATAATTAAGTAGAATTTAATGTATAATGATACTTCTAAAGTTATTGTAGTTTTCTCTTGCGACATATGTGAATGTCATATGTAGCCTCTGCTAACAAAGTCAATATCATAAATTACAATAAATCATTTTTCTTTGGAAATTTGCCAGGTAGTATAGTTCTATGTAGACGGTTTTATTATGAGGCTTTTAAGCTTGATGTTTCAAAAACATTATTCATAAATTGTATAACAGAGCCATTTTTTGTAAATGCATACAAGAAAAAACCTATTTCCAAGTACATACCCCTACCAAAATAATGAATAAGTAATAAGTTTAAGTTCTAGTCCTTGGGTGCCTTTAATAGCAGAATTACTTTGAAACTTTTGTAATATGTGACATTATGTATGTATATATAAAGTAACAAACTGAGGAAAAGAAATCCTTCAAAGGGGTGTGTTAAACATCCAATTAACTGGTACATCAGTTGGATACCTTATAGATATTGATATAATTCAATTATAAAGATAAATTAAATGTAGAAATAAACTATTGACTGTCTAATAATTCATTACAATATTAATTTATCCTTTTATATATATATATATATATATATATATATATAACATGTGACCTCGTGAGCACCGCCAGCAATTTTTTTTCCTCTGTCTTCCCTTCTCGGGATTTTTCCTTCTCCTTTGTTTACGACGAAGAGCTCCGCTTGAAACGTTAAACCCTCCTTCCCTTCTTTCCTGAGCGTCCAATAATACTTTATTTGTTCCACATCCTCGCGTTGCTGTGGTTTTTTTTGTGTTTTCTTGTTTGGATTAACTTTATATATATCTAAGTAGGATTTCTTAACTTCTTTTCCTATTATAATAATACAACTATATAGTGACTATTACAGGTATTGCCATCAGTAACAATCAATTGGAAGCATTCAGGCTAGGTCACATGTCAGAGGGTAATTTCTGCTTTTCTTCATGCTGGCTCTGAGAAAGGGTGATGTATGCTATGCTTCCTCATTAGTCTAACCCGGAATTAAAAAATTAAGGCCTAATACTGTCATTTGATTTAGTTTCTATTTTCCTTGTGTTTAGTAAAAATACCTGAAAAGTAAACACATTATTAACAAATACTACATTCTAAGCAACATCCAATTAATATTTCATAATAATCACATCTGTCACAGAGAGCAATGCATAAAATTGTTAATAAATCCTAATTAATTATAGATAATGATACATGTTACAAGTGTTTCAAAGCAATTCTTGCGTTGAAAAATATAAAAGTATCTTACCGTGATCTTTAACAATATAAAATGATGTTAATGATAATAAATTTTTGCTTAAAATATAAATTCTCTAATCTGACTTTGAAAAAGACAAAAGAAAATTATCCTCTGATGATCTTTATTAAACAAGGATAAATTCAAATATATCGATGTCTTCCATGAAGTTCTAAGTAGACTTTTAGGATTCTTTAAAGTTTCTATTATTTATTCATTAAACATGCTTTACAGCAATATAACTACTTCAAAACTGAGTGTTTTGCACAAATGAACAGCATTATATAAATAAAAGCAATGCAATATGGATGAGCTCTGCATAATTATATGAAAATTATTTGTCATAAAATTATTGAAATATATGATATAAAAAGAGGACAAATGTGACCTTTGCTCGGAAATTATTAACAAATAATTAAAAAAATTAACTGTTGGACTCTGATCCATTTTTGTTTCCTGCAGCAAAACCTTATTAGCATTATTGTCAGTATAATCATAAATGTTTCTACTTAATTGTTTCTGTGTGATAATTATCATCCTCATACATATTTTTATGACTATGACCACCGTCATAATGATGATGCTGAAGATATGTACAATGATGATAATTATTATTACTGTTATTATCATCATTTGGTTAATACTCCTTTCAATTTAAGTTTATTGGTAACAGAGTATAAGAAAGCAGTACAGCAATTTTATCTCTGACACCATAAAAAACAAAAAAGAAGATTAATGAAGAGATAAAAATTCTTTGTTGTCAGGGGAAAAAATTACAATCTGTGAATAATGGCTTTGAAAATATGAAAAGCACCAAATAAATAAATAAATAAATAAATAAATAAAAACATGTTAAACATTCTAAAAAGCTTGATTAGTTACATTAAATATATTCTTTATTCTTTGAGTGCCAGAGTGTCTTCTGTGAGTTGTTCTTGTCTTTCAAATTCTGATGAACTGATAACATGATCACATTGATAATACTGAACGATAGGTACATGTAATTGTTACAGTTAATGGTAAATCAAAAGCTGAACAGCTTCTTTTTACATATCTATATTTTAAATCATCTTTATCAAAATACAACATATTTTATATATACTTTTCAGGTCAATTAATGTTTAAATCTCACAAAAATAATCATTATCAATTTCAGGTTTTCATGCTCCAATGACTTCTTATATAGCTTTTATCATTTACACTGGTCTATTTCATATTTTGTTTTATGCAACAAGCTAAAATGATTATTTTCATTCCAAAATATTACGATGCTAAACTAATCTTCAACTTAAAGTATTTCTGACTTATCTTATGCTACTTGTACATATCAGTGCTAAAAGAATAAACATTCAAAGGGAAATAAAAGAATTATATTTTTACACACATGAAATTTGGAAATAATATTGCCAAAATATCTATCATAAAGGAAATAAAATTAAAAATTTCAATGTCAAGTAATTATGTAATCGTAGTAGAGTTCAAAATTGAAGAAATTTATTTCATTGTGTTAAAAATGTCTCTAGTGATTTTAGAAAAAAACTATTTTGGTTAAAAACCATCTTGTAGTGGAAAGACCCACACAATTATTTATTTGTATATGTACATGTTTGTTAGAAATGAGCTTCTTGAACAATATAGTCTCAATATTATGTAATATTTAAAGGCATTCTAATTAAACAGAATACTATAAGTTTTATGGCACTAGAAAATGTGTTATTAGACTTAACAAAACTTATATATTATCTTTCTAAAAGTGGAGAGTTTGCATTTAATATATATATCTTGATAACTTTGGCTTAAAATACCAAGACTAAAATAAAACTATTTTCAAGGCTCATGAGTTTAACTGAAATTTATTTAATTGAATTGAAAAGAAAATTTATTCTCAGAAGGATTCTGAATGGAAATTTACAAAATTTAGAACAATCTGTTGCTTTTTAATATATTAATATAATAAAAGCAAGAAGCAGACAAATGACAACAAAGAAATGAATAAAAATTTTGGTCATGTGACTTACTATTTCTTTCAGTTTTGACACCTCACTTTTTACTAGAATTTATTTTATTGCATCTCAATAGTTGAAAAAGTTATTGTGTTCTTTGCAGAGTTTGAAATAACTCTGTCTTGTCAAAGTATCAGGTTTCAAAGACATTTTGTCATAGAGCTGTTGACAAAACTTTAATCCTTCTGATATTGTGGTTCAATTTCTGAAGCAGATGAGATAATTTCATGAGACAGAAATTTGATCTATTACAAATAACTCTTCCAAAATTCTAGAGCCTACTCCCCGCAGGTGACAAAAATGATACATACTGAATAATCTTCTGCAGAAAATACCATTGAAGACATCAGCATTGGATTAGAAATTCTTAGTAATCCTTGAGCTGAAAGTTCAGGACACCTTCCATTTGGTCATCCCATCACTTCTTTACTAATATAGCTTCAAATCTATATTTAATAGTAAAGTGAATACTTAAATATTTGATATAGGGAGCCAAGAATTTTAATTAATTAAGATTACAGCCTTAGCAATGAGAAAAATTCATTATCTTGTTGAGAAAATCAAATGAGACAACCCAGAATTTTAATTAATATAAATTAATTAAAAATTTAATTCTGATCTTTAGTGGTACGTTGACAACAACAGACATGTGATTCACTTTCACAATTACACATCAGTAAAACATAGTCTAACCAATGCTTAGACAAAAAGTTTTAAACTATTTCAAATCTTAGACTGATGGGTAAAATATGTGTGCTTTACATACACAAATACTAATTCGTGAGATAATTTACAAAGAAATGACCGCATAAAATTAATAAAGCCTCTTTGGGGTTTTCCCTTTGTCTCCTTTAACCTTGAACTTAGTAAATAGGGTTTGGAGTAAGTTTATAATCTTATTGAAATCAGTCCTTATCATTGTAAAGAAAGGACTAAGTATTTTTTGTCTCTTTATGTCTGTGTTAATGAGCTGAGATAATGGTATCAGTTTTCAAAGCTCCCCAGGACATTCTAACATATTTTTTTATTTGGATTTGGTGAGTAGAAAATAACAAGTATTCTTTTTCATAGATATGTACATATATTAAAAAGTACAAAGAAAAAGCTCAGCAAAATTCGTTATGAATATAAGAAAGGAAATATTTACATTTTTATCAATATATATTACTGATTTCAAACAGTTTAAAAATGATTGTCATGTTGTAGAAAGAGGGAAAATAAGAATATATGTGTTTTCCCTTCTCTTATAACATGATTAAATGATTGTAAAATTGATTAAAAAACAGGTAGCATATTTTGATAAAAATGTAAATATTTTTATTATCTTATTCACGATAAAGTTATCAAAGTACTTAGCAGTATCACAGGTGGGTTAATGGAAAAAATAGTCTTTGTGTGTGGCAAACGTGTAGGTACAATAAACACTAAAAATATGCAGACAATAGACTCCCTCAAATGCTTGGGGCATCATTATTAGAAGTAGTAGACAGCTTTTGTTACCTAAGAGACCAGGTTAGCCATGGTGAAGGAAGTTCTGAAAGTGTAGTTGCTAGAATAAGAATGGGCTGGGCAAAGTTCAGACAGCTTCTACCACTGTTGGTAATTAAGGTCTCTCCCTCAGAATGAAAGACAGATTGTATGATGCCTGTGTATGTACAACTTTGTTACATAGCAGTGAAATGTGGGCTTTGACTACAGAGGACTTGTGAAGGCTTGAAAGAAATGAAGCTAGCACGCTCTTTTAGATGGGTAATGTCACTGTGCAGGCACAACAGTGTAAATGATTTAAGAGAAAAACTGGGTATAAGAGGCATCAGATGTTGTGTGCAAGAGGGGAGACTGTGCTGGTTTGGTCATGTGATGCATATGGATGAGGACAGCTGTGTAAAGAAGTGCCAAGCTCTGATTGTAGAGGGAACCAGTGGAAAGAGTAGACTCATGAAAATGTGGGGCGAAGTGGTGAGAAAGGATCTTCAGATGCTGAGGAAATGAAAAAGGACCAGGAATTATGGCAATTTTCTGTACTTTAAAAGGCGTGTCAGGTTAAGCAAAATCTTTGTCTTCCATTCATGTTCTTTGCAAAGTGCTGGTGTCACATAAAATGCACCCATGCTGGTGGCATGTGATAGAAGCACCTAGAAAACTCTATAAAGTGGTTGGCATTAGGAAGGGCATCCAACAGTAAAAACCATGTCACAACAGACAACTTGGAGTCTGGACAGCTCCTCAGCTCCATGTCAAACCAGCCAACCCATGCCAGCATGGAACATGGACATAAAACGATGATGAATATGAATTTAAACAAATAAACTCTCTTAACCTATCCAATACATATATATATATATATAATATATATATATATATATATATATATATAGTAGAAATATGTTACGAAAGAAAATATAAAATACACATGGACGTGTAAGGGTAAAATATGAAAAATCAAAGAAAATGCACATTGCAAATAAAAAAAGGCTATTTATGACAGGTAACAACAAATATATACGTTTAGATTGACTGAGGTAGTAATACAAGTCATAAAAGTCATTATTATGAGATGATTATAAGATGATAATAAAGTAAGAGAACAAAACGGACCATGGTTTACGCGAAGCTATTCATCGTTTGAACAACACAGGGAGATTCAGCATGACACAGCTGCCCCTTTGAAGTACAGGTACAACAGAAACAGGAAGAAAGAGTAAGAGAAAGATGTGGTGAAAATGTACAGCAGGGCTTGCCACAACCCTCTGCCAGAGCTGCGTGGAGCTTTTAAGTGCTTTTGCTCAATAAACACCCACAATGCTTGGTCTGGGAATCGACACCAAAATCCAATGACGCAAGTCCGCTGCCCTAACTACTGGGCTATTTCGCCTCCATGATATATACATACATACTTATACACACGTACATATATATGCATGCAGACACAAACACAGACACACATGTAAATATGTATATTCAAGTAAATTCTTTAACCCATTTTAGCACTGAAGTTATGGCTGCTGATACTATAATTCTGTCTGATGTCCATTATAAATCTTAAGATATTATTTACATCTGTGATGAAATCTCTGTAGATTTAATAATATATATAATCTGCTTATTAGGTTCTTTATTATATGATATTATTGTTAATGAAATACATGTAAAATGATGTAACTAAGTATTTAATGAACAAACTCTCTATTTTTCTTTTTTACCATATGCATTCTATGATCTTTTTAACTTCGGAGACCTGCGAAAAGAATCTAAATACGAGGAATCTTGCATGATTCTCTTTAGTTTGGTTTTTTGATAAGTAAGGATGTGCATGATGTTCTAAATATCATTCATGCTATTTATATTTTAATTGTACTCTGTGTTTGTGTGTGAGAGAGAGAGAGAGAGAAAGAGAGAGATAGAGATGTTTTAGAATAAGGAAACCTCAAGCATAGATCTCTGCATTCGCACAAGTCAATTTTTGTCCATTTCTACAATTGCTTTGGTAGAGCTACAATGAGCAATAGAACTAAATTCATACATTTACACTGGCTCCCGTCTTCAAATATTAGGGAAGAGAATATTTTACAGTTCTGAGGACATTGTCCGTTCAACACACATTGGAAACAACTCTTCATTAAATGTTCATTTAATGTCTATCCATTCTAATATTTTTTCTAATCATTTACATTTCCCTCCTTTTTGTTAAATATCACCTTTTTGTATTGTTTTATTCTTTAGCCTCAAAGCTAAAATTATTTCAGACATATTCTAATTTACTTGTCAGATTTATTCAAGAAAGAAAGAAAATAGGAAAGAAAAAAAAATGATTTAATGAAAAGTTTTTCTCAGTTTGTTTAACACTCAATCCTCCATTCTCTTGTTTTTGATGAGCGATAGCTGTGATCTTTCTTGGTCACCATTTTAGTTACAACTATGCAGTGTCTGCTTGGCATTGTCCACCTCTATTGTTCTCTTGTCAGTTTAAAAGTATTTGTTTATGAAATGTATTTTGCAAAAATAAAGGGGAAAAAAAACTACAGAAGTGAAGATACTTAATCATTTCTGACATAATCTCTCCAGGAAATACCTTCTGAAATAATTTACAGGAATCAAAGTCTACTAGCCCTGCCAATACATATTAGGTGAACAACTGTGACACTGTGATAACAATGGTAAATAATAATAGAGAAAAAAAAAAAATGACGATGATGATAATGATGATGTTTCTTACTAAGTCAAATGATATGGAGATATAATAGATTACTTCTGTAATACAAGAGCCCTTCTGATCACTTTCCCCAGACTTCTTGTGTGCTCTGTCAAACAGTATTGTCACACAACCTGAAACTAAGCAATAGCAAATATTTTAAGTATTTCAGCTTGTCAAGGTTTCACTAAAATTCGCAGATCTATCGATTTACCCAACTTAAAAATGGTTGGATGCTGTTCTTGAAGGTTACTCCTAGTGTACTTAAAAAAGTCTATTATTCTGATTTCTGCAAACCCAAAGGAGGCTCGATTCTAAAGAAAGATTGTTTCATACTAATTTAAACTAACAGTAATGATTTAAGTATGTTGATGGAAACTAATTATCCAACAGTCATTAACTGTAATTTATCAAACAACTGCACATTCAGAAATATAAGCTACTAAATGCAAACCTATAAAAAACATTAAATGATTTATATCTTGCTAGCTTTAACCTTTAAAGCTGAGTGATCATAGTTTATCATAAGTAGGATTAAGTAGCTTAGAAACATCTTGCTAAATAGTGCAGTAACTTTAATGCTCATGTATATTCCACATTCTTGAATTTAGTCAGATTAACCAACGCTTTAATAGTTTGAACTTGTCTGCAGGTATTAAAATGTTAAGAGGCAAGTGTATTGAGAGTTAAAACTTTGAATATCAGATTTATTGCTGGTGACTGTTCTGCATTGCTGAGCAACAAAGCTTAAATAATTTTAGATTTCTGCATTTATTAAAATATTAAGATAATACATGACAGCTACTTATTCTGATTATATTCAAAGCAACCAATTTCTGATGAATTGGTAAAAAGCAATTGGATAGTGATAAAATAAAATTATTTGTAACCTCTAGCAAATTAAGGAACAGTAAAATTTAACATTAATTATCCTCATGTTAACTTAAGTTTAAGCACAAGTATATTTAAACTCCACAGGTATCTTTTACATAATAGCATAAACTTAAAATGATAATGTTTTGTAGCTGATTCACCTACATAGGTATTTTCTTGTGCTTAAATTTATACGATTAATATTGATTTCTAATGCTATATTGCATATTAATAGTGCTAACGATTAAGTGAGAAAAAGTAGCATCCTCAAATTTCAAAAGGTTTCAGATAAAAGTATGTAACTTTTCTATAAGAATAATATGTGGTCTCTGTTGAATTTAATATCAGAGATAGCAATCCAACAAATTTACCATGTTAGCATTGCTTCACCATTACTATTAGACACATACTTCTCCAAATCAATCAAATTTTATACTAACTCATGGATTTTTAGATGACATGGAGCTTGTGTACCTATGCACACATGTACACAGAACTTATAAATTTTTACAGATATTATAGGTGTGTATTACTAAACACAGAAATCCTCTTCGGTCATGAATGACTGTGGGATTACACCTAGAAAGATCCACTCTGAGGCACAAGTCTAGGCAGAGTTGTTTATGGGAGACCAGTGGTTGCCCATACATACCAGCCTCCTCTCTTGATGCCACTGATGTTGTCCAAGGTAAAAGCAAAGGCCAGTACAGCTTAGCACCAGTAGCAGCCATCCAAGAATTTGGACCTGGAGATCTCCATTTCCAGCGACTTCGAGGGCCACCTCCCAGTGGTGTCAGGCATCAATGAAGAGCCCTCCACTACAACAAGACGACCAAAGTTTTTTTTTTTATTCCAAGGTCTGGGGTCTCCCGCCCCTAAGCCTTAGACCATCACCTAATCACCCTTACCCATCTTGTTGCTTAACAACAACAACAAGCACCAGTAGCAATTCCTTTCTGCAGCTGAGTGAACTGGAGTAATGTGAATAAAGTGTCTTGCTCAAAAACACAATACATAGCCCAGTCCAGAAAGTGAACTCACTACCTCATGATTGTGAGCCTGATGCTGTAACCACTGAATCATACATTATAAGTGAGGCAATATTTGCTTCTGTTGAGTGTATTTTAATAAATTTTAAGAAATACATTTAAAAAAAATTTTACCAATTGGAGTATAATGAATCACAGTGGGAATATAGCAAAGAGTATTGAGGCAAGATAACTTGAGTTAATGACATTCTGTCTAACTATAATTTCAATGCTTAACATTTTCAACAAACATGCTGAAGATAGGTCAGGAAACAGAAAATGTTCAGGAAAATATGTTGTAAATATCCTTAAGCAATTTCAACCATGTTTGTGCTTGCAAAAGCAGTTTTATTTTATCATTTAATGAGTATTTCTCTAAGAATTAAAAAAAAGAAAAGAGAGAGAGAAAATGAAACCCAGCAATAACTCTTTTACTCTTTTTTTTTTTTACTCTTTTACTTGTTTCAGTCATTTGACTGCGGCCATAGTGGAGCACTGCCTTTTAGTCGAGCAAATCAACCTCAGGACTTATTTTTTGTAAGCCTAGTACTTATTCTATCAGTCTCTTATGCTGAACTGCTAAGTTACGGGGGACGTAAACACACCAGCGTCAGGGATGTTGGGGGGGGAGACAAACACAGACACACAAACATACACACACACACACACACCACACACACACACATATATATATATATATATATATATATATATATATACACACATATATTCAATGGGCTTCTTTCAGTTTCTGCCTACCAAATCCACTCACAAGGCTTTGGTCGGCCCAAGGCTATATAGTAGAAAACACTTGCCCAAGGTGCCACGCAGTGGGACTGAACCTGGAACCATGTGGTTGGTAAGCAAGCTACTTACCACACAGCCACTCCTGCACCTATAACTATACACATTTCTTAAGATAAAATTATGTCACAAGTATAGTTAAAAGGATAAAACAAAATTTTAAAATATAATTTAAGAAAGGCGGTGTTAGTATAGTCGTATTCACTTTATAATCCCAAGTTAAGGGCTGTAGATTTACCCAAACCTTGTTAATAGAATTTGTTAGAGAGGAAACTACTCATAAGAAGGTCAACTCATCAAGTCTTTTGGTCACTTTTCATGTTTGCATGTGTTAGAGAGGTCATCAAGGTCAAGTCAATATTTAGAAATACTGTCATCCTAAAGGAATTAGCAGATTATGTCTCCTTCATACATTCCAAATTTTTGCATGGTTTCTTTGTCAGGATGCTCTTCTAAATGCAAAACATTTTACAAAATGTGCTTGATGCATGTTATTTTAGCACCAACACCTGAAAAGATGTTATGCTTGAAGAAGAGACTAAGGGCTCTTCTTGATCTGATATTTTCTCTACTCATTTGCCAACAACTCTTCAAATTACACTAGGTGCATGTTACCGTGGTACCATCATTAGTGAGGTTTTCATGTGCCCCAAAAACTAGAGAGCCTTCACTATTCTACAATGTCGCCTGTCTTTCAAATCAACATGTGCAAATGGGTGAATACAAGGAGGAAGGGAGAGAGAGAGAAAGAGAGGGAGAGGGAGAAAGAGGGAGAGAGAGAAAGAGAGGGAGAGGGAGAAAGAGGGAGAGAGAGAAAGAGGGAGAGAGAATAATGAATCAGGGGGAATGGGTAAGGGGAGCAAGAGTATGATGTGAGAGACAGAATGATTGAGTAAGAGGTGATAGAAAAGGAAGTAATGGTATAGTGACAGTCCTGGAGGAAAAATATAGACAAGAGAGCTTTGGCAGGAAGGTATGAACGGGTTGAATACATGATGGGAAAGAGGTAGAGTGATAAGGCATGCAAGGATTTGGACAGGTCCAATTCTACCCTTCATTGCAAAGACATAGTATAATGAGCAAGAGAGAGGGAAATATGAGAGATGAGGAGACGAATGGTAGATGAAGCAACAGATAGAAGTTTAATGGAAATGTTAAGTAAGATACCCAAACACGTACCCACACCCAGCTCCAAACTTACTTCACTCCCACCATTCCAATGGTCATTTCTCCAAGCTTGAATGAGTGGACAAGTCAACCATATATTGCCTGTCATTGTGACCCTTAGTAATTTCATTCATGAGGCTCAGTTTGTACACTGTAATACACATACACGTGCCTGTGTGTGTGTGCATGCATGCGTGTTTATTTGTGTTTATAACTTAAAAATTAATGTTTACTTATGTAGTGTCCCGTCCCTTTCAGTAAATTAGTGGTTTAGCAAATAAGAAATAGGTAACATAAGCACCAGACAGAAGCAAGTACTGGACGTGGGTTGATCAAGTTAAACAACTGAAGATGTTGTCCCATCACAACTATAGTCCAATGACTAAATCAAGTGAAAGACTAACAAAGAAAATAGAAGATAAATAGATCTTAAGCTGTCATAGCAAAACCCTTTGATATATTTTATGACTTTGTGAATTAATCCTAAAGACAAACTCTCAATGTGAAGGAGGTAACTAATTTAGAAGTAGGAAACATAATCGGATCAAAGATCAAAGTGACAAGACATTTATTAAACATTGATGGATGCAACATAACAAAATAGTAAATAATAATAATAATAATAATAATAATAAGCTCTTTAGTGATCACAAGGGACCAAAGATGTAGAGGGACAGTTCAAGGACATAAAATACAAAAGAATAAGAGGTTTGCTTAAGTAAAAAGGAAGACAACAACAGCTAACATTACAATATCAATAGGTAAAGGTTCCCTGAAGTACAAGATAACAAGAATCACCTAGGGCCACTCAAGGGTACCACAGATTCCGGATTGCACAACTACCAAGGTTAAGTACCCAATCCTAACAGTATTCCCTAGTCTTGAGGCACATACTAAAAGCAGGCCTACTCATTTCAGTCAATGTCCATTCAGTAAGGAAAAGACCCATTCACTCAAGCTAAAATTAATTCACTTAGCCCAGGCCTATTTGCAGGAGAATTAAATCCATGATGGTAATATTTCAGCACAGCAACTGCCCAGTAGTTTGAACTAGTAAAAGAGTAAGAAGAATGATGATGTTATATAAAGCTATAATTCCTTAGTTTATAGGTGAGAGCATATATTTCAATTCTAATGTTTTCTGCAAAGGCAATAAGTACTGAATAAAATAATTTCCAAACATTGATGGGCCTTATGTGTAAACTTGGTTCACTCGGAATTTATTATTTTTCTTAAAACACTAGTCTGACTGACAAAGTGATTGCATTATAAATGATGATGAGAGATGATGACAGCAAAAGTTATCATTTGACAACTGTATGTGTAAGGATTTTAGCAAAAATTAGAACTGTATATTTAAAACTAATTATAAAAAAGAAAGGACTAAAAATGGGAGAAATGAATAGAAAAATATATAGTAGCATAATGAAGAAATACTGACTAATAAAACTTATGAAGAGATGAAGAAATTAAAAAGCTGATAGAAAAGAGAGAAAGCTGAAGAGTTGAGAAAAAAAGAGATGATATAAAACAAAATGAGAGAGAAGACAGAAAGAAAATAACAAGACAGTGATAAAGGGAAAGTAAGAAAAAAGAAAGGATTATTTCAAAAATATATTGTAAAAGAGAGAAAGAGAGGAATAAACCAGGAGGTAAAAGATCAATATGGAAAACACAGAAACAAAAGGAAATGAAAGGACAGAGTGTGGAGTGTGGAAAAAATACGTTTAGTTTACACAAGTCAAATGAAATACTCAATTGAAAAAGTTGTTCTATGTCAGCATGAAATTTAGATGTTTGTTATCAAAAGAGTTCAGTTGTATAAGCTGACAAGATTGTTGTTTGGTGCCGCATTGAAATCCCTTTCATCTTTGATCTCTTAAACCAACAACATAAAGTAAGCAACACCACTGGATTGCAATACAACATCAAAGCAGCGACTGACTGCATGTATGTATTTTCTAATTTGTAGCCCTCTTAGAAAAACAATGAAATCGAACAAAAAAAAAAAAGTTTACACTAATACCACTGAAGTTGGCCGAAGTGGTATAGACGTTTAACTCTATATTTAAGTAAGTTACTTTGTTTTACAGGGATCAAGCCCTGATGGGTTAAATATAATCCTTTATTGTTATGGAGGTAATATATATATATATATATATATACATGATTACACACACGCTAACAAACATACAGAAAAACAGACACAAATAAATGTGGACAAAAATATGTAGAACTGACCCCAGTACATATTCTATGAGTCTCTTTTTACTAAAATGCTAAGGTACATAATGTAAACAAACATCAACTGTCAGGTAAACAGAGACAAACCCAACACAAACAGAGGCACACCACTGATTTTCCAGCAGTTCACTATCCGGCACCTTCTTTAATCTGGATAAATTACAAGAGGAAGCAATCACAAATAGTGCTTTACTCTTTTACTTGTTTCAGTCAATTGACTGCGGCCATGCTGGAGCACCGCCTTTAGTCGAGCAAATCGACCCCGGGACTTATTCTTTTGTAAGCCCAGTACTTATTCTATCGGTCTCTTTTGCCAAACCGCTAAGTGATAGGGACGTAAATACACCAGCATCGGTTGTCAAGCAATGCTAGGGGTACAAACACAGACACACAAACATACATGCACACACACACATATATATATATATATACATATATACGACGGGCTTCTTTCAGTTTCCGTCTACCAAATCCACTCACAAGGCTTTGGTCGGCCCAAGGCTATAGTAGAAGACACTTGCCCAAGGTGCCGCGCAGTGGGACTGAACCCGGAACCATGTGGTTGGTAAACAAGCTACTTACCACACAGCCACGCCTGCTGTGTATATCATATTTTTATATGCATTATTTCCACCATTAGCAAAATTTTGAGAGAGATTCTGCTAATTTAGCTTAAAGTTACCCTTAACTATGGCTACTATAGATAAAAGAAATGACAGCATCAGTGGTAGAGTCAAATATGCACAACTACCTGTATTTCATCTATCAAATTCATATTCAATACCCCGTATTTATTTAATTTCAGTTTCTACCAATTCGTGATACCTAAGCCACATGGGAAGTGTATAATTAGTAAGTTAGGTGTGTGTTGAATCATTATTACACGGCAATAGATCTTCCAGCAAATTGCTTAATCTGCCAAGGCTGTAGAATCAAGGATGCTATAAAATCATTTGTGTACCTACATGTACAATGCTTTTCCACATACTCTCTATCTACCAAAATTACTCACAAAACAGAGTTTAGCTCAGGTTGTAAAAGAATGCTCTTATCCAAAGTGTCATACTACACTAGAACAAAACCAGTAATGATGTGAGGTGAATTTCTAAACAATGTAGATATGTGTAAAAACACATACACACGTACATATATATATATGCATACCCTCCTTCTTCCATTTTCCTGAACGCCTAATAATAATAATACTGTAATTGTTCCACGTGTTGTTGTTTTTTCTGTTTTCCCTGTTTGGATTAACCTTATATATATATATATATATATATATATATATATATATATATATATATATATATATATGAGTGTGTGTGTATCATCATCATCATCATCATCATCGTTTAACGTCCGTTCTCCATGCTAGCATGGGTTGGACGGTTCGACCGGGGATCTGGGAAGCCAGAAGGCTGCACCAGGCTCCAGTCTTATCTGGCAGTGTTTCTACACCTGGATGCCCTACCTAACGCCAACCACTCCGTGAGTGTAGTGGGTGCTTTTTACGTGCCACCTGCACAGGTGCCAGGCGAGGCTGGCAACGGCCACGGTCGGATTGGTGTATGTTATGTGCCACCGGCACGGAAGCCAGACGAGGCGGTGCTGGCATCGGCCACGTTCGGATGGTGCTTTTTACGTACCACCAGACCAGGGATCCTGGCTGGTTCAATTCGATTTCGATTTCGCTTGCCCCAACATGTCTTCGCAAGCATATATATATGTATATATATACATACACACACGCATGCATACATGCATATGTATTACATACACACATATATAAACACACACACACACACACATATATATTCATATAACTATGTGTGTAGTGAAGCACTAAATAAAATCTTACAGACACTAGTTAATTATAGATAACCTTAAACATCAGCATACAAAGCAATACAACAATATAAAAACAAATTCACCCACAGTGACATTCATTAAAAACACACAGATCATACATATTCCTTTCTACTCTAGGCACAAGGCCTGAAATTTAGTGGGAGGAGTCGATTAAATCAACCTAGTATGCAGCTGGTACTTAATTTATCGACCCCGAAAGGATGAAAGGCAACGTCAACCTCAGTGGAATTTGAACTCAGAATGTAAAGACATGAAATACTGCTAAGCATTTTTCCTGGTGTGCTAATGTTTCTGCCAGCTCACCACCTTTGCAGACCATACATATTGTAAAAACCAGATTCATTCTGGTTATAAAATATATCAATAGATCATTAAAAAATCTCGTAAGACAAAACAGCCTGTACACCCCACTAACAAGCAGCTTATAGTTAGAATATTATAGCAATAATACCAGAATGAAAAATATCATTATTAACATAGAACCACAAACTAATAAATCATAGACTGCTCTTCAGAGAAACCAATGTAATATATAAATCATCAGCTTCTTAGTCTAGAATTAGTTGCACATAATGTTGGACTGCTTGTTAATCTTAGTAAAACCAAGTTCATTGCTCACAATCAACAAAGATCCATCACTGACATCAGCAGAGATCCAATCAATCAAGTTCTGGGATAGCCATAACTGAAAAGCATGTAAAAATTCAGACAGCTAAAGTATGGTTTGGCCCTAAACAAACTGGATATTGTTTAGAAATCAACCCTGTCAGATACTTTTAAGAGGAATCTTTTATGCAACAGTATAGTCAGTCCTGTTATATAGAGCAACAGCATGGATGTTATTAAAATACTGGAATCCAAGATATATGGAGCTTACACCCTAATGTTAAGAGCAGCTTGGAGAACACATCCCACCAAGAAACAGCTGTATGGAAACCTCTTGTCTGTTTCCACCATCATAAGGGAAAGGCACTTGTGCTTTGTGGGACATTGCTGGCAGGCTAAACAAGAGCTAGAAAGTGAGCTGCTGCTATGGATACCAAAACATGGGTGTACTTGAGCAGGTTGTCTGAACACAACATTTGTAGATCAGCTCACCAGAGACTGAATGTCTCCCTGAACACCTCCCATAACTAATGCAGAACCAAAATAGATGATATGTGCAGGTTAAAATGTTCAAACAAGCTCGACCAGATGATGCTATATATATATATATATATATATGTGTGTACATTCAGGTGAAGTTTATTAGCACAATGTCCCTATAAGGACTAACAATAATCAGCCATATTATATATGTATATACTTTGATATCCCATTAACTCAAATAATGCCATATAAATTTGCACACCTGTAGAAATATACCTTTTACCATATATTTTCCCTCACATTTACGATATGCTGATTTTAATCTGCAGGTTAATATAAGGGCCATAAAATCTTTTTTCAGTTATTCTTTATAAACAGAAGGAACTTAATGCAAAAGCATCTAATGCTGGTTCTTTTGTCTTAGGCCTTCATAAATTGCTCAATGATCCCAAGTTTTATGCACAATGGTGGAAGTAATATGTCATTTGTATACATCAAATAGATCAAGTGTGTTGCTATTAGTTTTTCTACTGCAACATTGAAAGCATATCAGTCCATTCTAGCACACAGTTTAAATTTATCTCAACTTTCCAACTAATAACAGTAACAAGGTAAATCAGTGTAATCTCTGCTTCAACAAATCTCCATAAATTATCTAGTAATGTTCGTCATATGTGATCTATGTTAATATTGATTTCATTGGACCATAACTTTTCATTATATCAGTTTAATAAGCAGTAGGAACTGAAGCAGATTATATCCATTGCATATTAAAAATTCGCCGGTGTATATAACCTTAATGGTCTTTGAACTGTCAGAAACAAAAAAAAAAAAAAACAAACTCCATTTATTTGATAACAGATCATAAAAAGAGTCATGATTTGCTTTTAAAAACTCTAACAAATATTTTTACTATTTCTGTAAACACAAAACTCTTTCTAGCTAAGATGTCATTAACTTGGAAGAATTTATTGAAAAACTGATATCTATTACAAAATTACTCAGTTCAGTCTGAATAAATAAATTTCATTTAAGGTGTAGGTGACACATAAAACGCACCATTTGGGCGTGGCCATTGCCAGTTCCACCAAACTGGCCCTTTGCGAGCCAAATATCAATTTTTCTATAGTTATTATTTCAACCTCATGTCACATAACATTTTAATGGGTTCATTTCAATCATCTTCAGATAACTTATTCATACAATCATAGAATCTATATTTAAGGTAGAGATAGACAGAGCCTCAACTTATGCAATTATTATGCAACAAGCTAGAGATTCTCCTTGCAGTTACTCAACCTGCAAGAAATAACAGCTAAACATCCTGAAATTATCTCCATTTTGATTTAAAAGAGGAATAAGACATTAGATGATGTAGTTGCCAATGTATTACAGTTGGAAAAAATATACCAAACAACCAAACCTAGTCATGATATTTAAGTAAATTAAATTAGTAAATTACTTAGAATGTGTCTGAATTCATAGACTAATATTGAATATATGTAAGAAGAGGTCATATGAATATAATCCTAGAAAGAACATCATCATCATCGTTTAGCATCTGTTTTCTGTGCTAGCACGGGTTAAGATCACAATAAAAGTCACAAAACTGAAATCATGTATTTTTGAGATGGCCAAAAGAAGCAGTTTCAGCAAAGAAAGAACAAGTAAAATATTTAGGACAGAGGGTGTGGTTGGAATATAACTAGATAGGTTTACAAGGATTGAATAAAATAAACATTATTCATACTTTCCTACAGACGGAAGTTAGAGAAAGATTCTTGAATTCACTAATTTCAGAGGAGACATGCCCTAAATTAAAACAACAAACATAAAACCGATTGACATCAGTTGCTTGATGAGGTTGACACCTCTCACTTGTAAGTTTAATTTCATCATCTTCTTCCCCGCCACCTCAAAATTTTTTTATTTTTCACAAAAACTTGTGTTTACATTTGCTATGTATTTCTGAGAATCTTGTAAGATCAAACTAAAATATGAAAAAGACAATGCTACTTTTTGCTGTTGTTAAACAAGCATATATTCATGAACAATAACTCACTGGGAACTCTAAGCCTCAGTCCATGTGTTTGCTTTTTTTTTTTTTTTTGTTTTGCTTTTTTTTTTTAGAAAGAGCATTCTGCTTCTGTATTCTATTAGCTGATACAATTTTGACTGCATACTATAGATTTTCCTAAATGTGGATGGTTGAATACAAAATATTCTTTTATAACACGAGCCTCTTGAAATAAAACAAGGATCACATTTATCCATGTATTTTAGACTGCAACAGTACCATAGCGCTGATATTCTGTAACTTGTATACGTTCTTAAAAGTTCTGTTATCATTCACCTCCTGCCATATAAGTACTTGATGATGTGTTATCTTTTAAGTTTCAGTTTCAACAGCTAGTTTGGGGGAGATTCAAGACAAATAATAAGTGAGACAGTTATCAAAAATATCTAAAGGCACCTCATGAGGTTTGAAGCTTAAGAGTTAAAGTGTTCTCTTTTAATTTTTCTTCTTCGTTATACAACTTGTCTGCAATTTTATGTAGTTCTATATGCTTTTTATAAAACTCTGCTACAGATGTTAGAGATTTTTTTATGACTGCATGATCTTACGCAGGATAACATTTGATATTTTAATACATTCCTTGTGAGCTTACAATTCTTACCGAATAGGAATTTTTTTTCCTTGATAAACCTTGTCTTGTATTTTTGGCTTAAAAGTCATTGTTCAGGCATCTGCCAATATCTGTTTTCAAGCTAACTGTTGTAAAGTCATTATCATCTGCTGATGTTATTTGGGTAAATAGAATAGTGTCATCAGCATAATGACACAACTCAATTTCAAAAGTTAAAAATCATTAACAGAAAAGGTGAACAAATTAAGTGTTAAACCTTAAGTGACTAGAAGTACATTGAATATATTTTGAAGCACACTTTATATAAGGAAATGGATATTAAATTGGTTCATAGAGCATGAATTGATGCTGTCATTTTAAACTATATTATTGTATGACTATCTCACAAGGAGAGATAATAGTAATCACATACACAGCAATATACATTAAACTAAAGGTAGTTGATTAAAATGAAATGAATAGATGTGATAGTCGCTAATTCATGCTATCTCAAAATCTTAAAATGCAAAGGAAATTGCAAATGACTATAATTTTGAGGAATGCGATAAAATGAAAAGTGACTGAAAACTCTATGTTAGTAGCATGGTAGCAAAACATATGCAGTATCTTAAATAAAGATTTAAAAACTTATGATATCATTTCGGAAGAACTATAAAATTTGAAATATCTAAGAGCAAGTGTTTTTCCATAAACCATAATGCATGTTAATATTTTAATTAAAAAAATAACATAGGCACAGGAGTGGCTGTGTGGTAAGTAGCTTGCTAACCAAGCACAT
This sequence comes from Octopus sinensis, assembly GCF_006345805.1. Classification (NCBI taxonomy): domain Eukaryota; kingdom Metazoa; phylum Mollusca; class Cephalopoda; order Octopoda; family Octopodidae; genus Octopus; species Octopus sinensis. The sequence continues at coordinate 87,830 of NW_021836136.1, forward strand.
GGTTCCGGGTTCAGTCCCACTGCGTGGCATCTTGGGCAAGTGTTTTCTGCTATAGCCCCGGGCCGACCAATGCCTTGTGGGTGGATTTGGTAGACAGAAACTGAAAGAAGCCTGTCGTATATATGTATATATATATATATATAAGTGTGTGTGTATATGTTTGTGTGTCTGTGTTTGTCCCCCTAGCATTGCTTGACAACCGATGCTGGTGTGTTTACGTCCCCGTCATTTAGAGGTTCGGCAAAAGAGACCGATAGAATAAGTACTGGGCTTACAAAGAATAAGTCGCGGGGTCGATTTTCTCGACTAAAGGCGGTGCTCCAGCATGGCCGCATTGACTGAAACAAGTAAAAGAGTAAAAAGAGTAAGAGATACAATCTAATCAATTTACAATGGAGATAAATTCTATCTTTTATCCACCTAACTTTAACTGAGTTTTCCTTGTATTTAGGCAAACTGTAAATTAGTTGCCAGTTCCATTTTATGTTAAAGTAATTGGTTCCAGGAAAGGTAGACAGTTATAAAAACATCTGCCTCAAGAACAAAAATGCTTAAATTTGTGCACAACAAATGAAATACCCATACAGAAAAGCAGACATGAACATCGTTTAAGCTTCACTTATATGTCATAAAAGGATATTTTCAATAGTTTTAGCATCTATAAGAATATTAAAAATCTATATATCATGTTTATCATATGCTAATAAACTAGACTGCTGCAGAGAAAGGGAAAATACATAGAAAGGAAAGAAAGAGGGAGAGGAAAGAAAGAAAATGAGTAATCTCTTAAATAAAGAACAGTGATTGAAATGACCAAAATGTGTCCATTAATCACAGGTTACTTACATCTCCTGTCACTAAAGATTCACATTCAATAACGCAAAGACACACACACACACACAAGCATACCCCTTCCAACATGCACACATAAAATGTGTGAAAGTTAAAGGGCTAATATATTGTCAGAGAATGGTAATTGATGTGTCTTGAAAGAGTGGGCAACAGCTGGAATATTATTTAAAGACTAAGATAATTATGTAAAATCTATGGAGAGTTGCTTTGAACATCAATTGATGATGCAATCAAGCATTTGGAAATTTTGTGCAATATTTGGAAATTATGAGATAGAATGAAACATTTGGAAATTATAAGATAGAATGAAATATTCAGAAATCTTGGTAATTCTATAAATGTAATTGTTTCAAATATTTACTTAATAATGATGAATTTTAAATCCTATTGAATTCAAATTAATCACGACTGCAATGATATATTCCAAGATTATTTGTTATAAGTATCCTAACATTGACACAATCAGAAATATTGCCAATTATATCTACTGCCATGATAAACACCCAGTGAAGGAAATTTTATGCGACTAACCAGCATGCTAGAAATAGCAGCCAAATCTGTTTCAAATCACACCCACCATCTTAAAAATTAGAAAGACAAGTTAAATAAACATAAGATGGTGACAGCTGGAATGCCTTTGACCATAGGTTTACTTGGTCAGAGAAGGCTTGCATTCAGACAGCTATGACTGCTGGAATATCACTGACCATTTTACCATCAATCTCATCTTTTCCTCACAGAGCAGCTGTTATAAGTCAAATTCAAGCAAAATGTCATCCAACTGATTGGCATATTTTCATTCACCAACAATTTACAGTCACCAGACATCTCTACTTCCCCATTTTCTTTATTCTACCACTCACCCCTTTAAGCTCACAATTTGTGTACATGCATCCCAGTCAACCTTATTTACTTGGATTGACTTTTCTGTACAAATTGCCCTACAAACTCTTCCAAGAGCTACAACTTACTGATAATATTTGCCTACCTGTGCTTTTCTTGAAATCCTCATTTGTAAATGTTTCTATTGAACATTAACTGAGTCGACAGGAATAAAAGTAGTCCTAGTCTCTTAAGACTGTCCTTATTCCTTAGATTCATCAACACAATATGCCTTATCATTTAAATCACTCACAAATACATACATTTAGTGCAGTCTTTATGAATATTATTATCTCAATTGTTACTACCGTACCTCCACTATAGACACAATGATCTACTCATTAATACAATTATATGTTCCTACTCTGCTATTTTATGCATTGTGTTAAAGAAAGTAACACAAAAACAACAACAAAAATAAATGATAGCTATGGTAGTGGTGGTGGTGGTGGAGATGGCAATGGTGGTGTTGGTATTGAGAACATTGAATGCAGAGAGTAGTAGAATATATATTTAGAGAAAGAGATTATAATGGTAAATGATGGTGAGGGTGCTTTATACTGAAACTGCATGTAGAGAGAAAAGAGAGAGAGAGAGAGAGAGAAGGAAAGATAGCATTGAGTCATAATAGGAAAAGAAGTTTCTGTGTGTGTGTGAGAGAGAAAGAGAGAGGAAGGGAAAGACTGAGGATTCAAAAAGTAAGACAGAGAATTCTAAAGTGTGAGAGGGTAAAGCAAGAATGGAAGTTGAAGTAAATATGCAACAGGCAGTGCAGAAAGTGATATGGAGATGGGGGAGAAGTAAAAAAAAATAGGAAAATGTAGCAAAGTTTCCGATATCACTGTGTCTTTAGTTATAAAATTCTCTAACTGAATTTGTTCAAAATATTTTTGAAGTACTATATAAAATAACAGTATGATTAGTTTGAAAGTATTAATTCACTACACAAATGCAATGCAATGATTACCAAAATCTGTCTACGTAATGTATGTACACTTTATATATGTTGGTATGTGTGTATGCGTTTCGATACATCTGTATGCACATACATACACGTAAGTATATATTTCATGGGTTTCCATAAACTTTCAACATAACCATGGAATTTCCATGGGTACTCTGGCAACTATTATTACAAGTTTTGTTTCAATGATTATCAGCATAGTCATCAAAACAGCTATTAGTAGTACAAATGCTGTTATGTCACTATTATTATATGCATGTACAAACATACACATGTGTACACACATGCAGACATATATATACACACACAATAAAAATTGAGTGCTTACTAATAATAAAACATGCATAATGAATAGTAAAGATGTGGTGGCAGTATATTAAAAATAAAACAAGAAGGAATATACAAAAGATAATAAAATATTGCACTTCAGGAAGTATTTTTCATTATAAATATAGTTTCATGATAATAATAATAATAATATAATAATAATAATAATAATAATAACAATAATAACAATAATAATAATAACAATAATAATAATAATAATAATAATAATAATAATAATAGATATTATTAACACAACAATAGATATGAAAAAACAAAAACAAAATCAAGAGTCATATCAAGAGTACTATACAATCAATGACTGCATACATAGAGATTTTTCACAAAACTGTACGCACACTTTCGCTCTCACACATACACAAAAACATGCAAACCTGACACAGATACATACACCAGGCCTTTTGAAAGAGAAACAAGGCAAATATGAAAGCTATTATCACTATAATAACAACACTAAACACAACAATAATTATATGTACAAGCAGGGCAACGTACAATGTGCACCACCTCCTTCTCATTCTGTTACATAATTAGGAAACATTATGACCCAATATTGATGAAACAGTCATAAAATGAAACAAAAAGAAATATTTTACTTCCACTAATAACTATCATAGCTGTCAACTTCTGAATTAAATTATATTGCTCTGATATGAGGGAGTGTATTTTTACTTGCATTTCATTTTGCACACAAATAATCGTTTTGGGATGCTTGTTTTTGCTTCTTTTTCTTCCTTTCCTTTTTTTTTTTTTTGGATAGGTTGTGGCATACCCAACATATGACACCTATTGATAAGAAGCAAGCTTCATACTTGTTATCTAAGTAACCAAGAAAAATATCTTAAAGAATAAAGATATCAATCTTTTGGTAATAATTTACAATATATACAAAATTTAGTCTTCCAACCTTCATTAGCAAAGATTCAACTGAGCAAACAAAAGTGATAAAAACAGTGGCAATGTAATGATATATTTGTGGATGCAGGTCATCAATCTTCCTTCAGTAACTAGCTGTTTTTACCTTAGGGAAATAACAGAAAAGCCAACAAAGGAGCATTTGACTTGCTAGAACTAGTCATCAAATCTCCTCAAATTACAACCTACTGTATTTAAAAGGAAAGGGACAACAGAATATGATTATCCAAATAGACTGTGCCTATCTAAAAATGACTGAGTGATTTTGGCTGGCATGCCAAAGCTCTTAA